>NC_056750.1:553119609-553284609 GCF_019279795.1 Protopterus annectens | reverse complement strand
TGTTTCCACCAGGACTGCTTGGCATATGCCAACATACCACTGGTGCCATCCCATGGGCATACAGTCCTTCACAGGTCATAGATGTGTCAATGCCCTCCTCCACACTGTTGAGGTGTGCAGCATTACTGGGGTTGCTATAACTCAATGTGTGTGACTATTGTGGACACGACTGCCATAATTGCAGTTACTGCTGTGTCTATCCCCCCACATAGCTGTCTGTAATACTATACAGTCTATGTAATCAGGTTGTTAGTTGTTGTTTACACCATTCACAGTAGTTGAGCACCTCACACCCTCCTAAGGGTAGTGCTATGCCACCGGCACTGGCACACACATGTTACTTAGGAGAGGATCGCAGTAGAGTGGGAAGAGGGACATACACCCTGCTGTTAGCACGTTCAATGTCATCCACATTTCAGACTGCATATATAGCACTGTGTGGTTGTGCCTGTCCTGTCTTGGTGGGATTGCATTTGCAACAGATGTGTTACCTGCACGGGGACATACCTCCATGTGTACAGTCCTGTACCTGTACTGCAGCCTAACTAAAGGCACTGTGTGTTGTACCCAGTCATGGCATCTGTACCACCCACTACACTTACCGGTGTCCACTGTTGAAGGCCTGCTGACACCACTGCACCCATCAGCTCTGTGGCACATGGACAAACACAACACAATCAGTACAGATACTGGTGACAACAATTCAACATTGTTAATTAAAGCTATGATGCATCATGGCTGCACAGCTACATCTTCCAAGATACTAGCATTTCACTTTACTGCTGACAACATGCTACACATCATTTCATTGCTACACTGTTGTAGAGTCACCCTATACGTCAGAACCATGTTAACCTGTCCCTGCATCAATGTTACGGATGTCAGGGAGTGGCACAGATATCATCATATGCACAGGGTGTGTTGTTGGTTTGCCAGAGGCCTAGGCTGAGCCATATAATTGACAACATGTGTGTGTGTGTGTGTGTGTGTGTGTGTGTGTGTGTGTGTGTGTGTGTGTGTGTGTGTGTGTGTGTGTGTGTGTGAGGAGGCTGAGTATTGTTATGGGCCACTGGTGATGTCATGTGTACAGGTATGTGCTTATCCTAGGTTCATTGTTTATGTGTGTGTCTGCATGCACACAGTTCCTCTATGTGGCTGCCCTATACAGGGAATTGTGGGACAACTGCAGACTGTAGACACAGGACCTGTGCCTGGCAGGGATGCTACAGGTAGTATCAGGTACAGAGCCAGACCGAGTACTGTCCCCTGCATTTGACAGACGTCCACTGGATCCAGGTCCCTCCTGGGACTGGCCAGGGCCACATGCATGTGGTCTGCTATGATGGGCTGTGGACAGCCCCCCCCCACAGTGCTGGGGCTGGTACTGCCACTATGGGAGCAGCTGTGACTGGTTGGATGTCCACGGCAACCTCCAGCTGCTAGTGTTGCTGGCATACATCCACGTGGCCATCGCAAACATCCCGCCCTGTCCAGATGCATGGACATGACATTGTGGATGAGTTCCAATGTCTCACACCACCGTCTATCCATGACCTCGGTGTAATTATGGATGGCACCTGCTAGGTCACAGATGCTGTCAGTTACAGAGGTGTGATGAGCCCCCTGCGGCCTTAGACCCTGCCTGGTGTACTGTTCCATTCGTGCCTGTGCCTCCATGACAGTCTGGAACATGCGTGTGGTTGAAATAGATGTGGCACGTCTGCCAGGGGCATGATGACCAGCAGTGCTCCTACAAGCACCCCTACACATCTGCCTGTGTGATACCCTATCAGACATCTGGCTATGGCTGCTGTGTCTTGACACACATGCCATAGATACCACACTGTCCTGGCCCATGCCAACCGTAGGCTGTCCCTCAGCTAGGGCCAACGGTGATGAGGTGTGTAGAGTCAGTGTGACTTTGTGTGTGGATGGTGTGGAAACGTGTGGGTTGTCAACTGATGGCCCAGCGGCAGCCCCTGACGACCCTTCCTGTGCCTCAACACACCTATTTCATGGTCACCATCTGTATCAGTGACATCAGATTCCCTGCAGGGGGGACCCAGCCCCACCTCACCACCTGTGAGGGGAAAACAGTGAATAGACTGTAAGACCTGTACAACACCGCTAAACAGTAAATACACACACACACAAACACACACACACACACAAACGTGTGTGCAGACATGGCCACACACACAGACATACACACATGCAGTCGACATACAAGGCAACCCATACACTCCACTAGACAGCACCTACAGACAGCTCCTGCAACCCCATAACACATAGCAGGCGATGGTGCAGTACAGTATCACACACATACCTGTAATTACACACATGTCAGCATGCAGGACATGTGGGACTCAACAGCATACAGTGCAACTGTAGTCAGTCCCCATTACCAACATTATACATGGCTGTGATGCATGGCTTCTGCTTGTAGGTGATGGCCCTCCCCCTGGAACCCACTGCACCCATGTCCACAGCATTGTTGTGCATCTGTTCAGCACACTGGCATGTACAGTGCACCATACCTCATGGGTGTACACACCATTGCAGGATGTGTCTCTGTGTGTCAGGTGTGTTTCCACTGCTGCTCACAGCCTCTGTGTGTTCCTGGATCACATGTAGACATATGTGTTTACTGAATGCTTGATGTGTATTCACATATGTCATCATCAGTGGTGCATGTATGAGTGGTAGACTACCATTAGACCAACCACAGAGACAATGTACTGTACCTATGGTGAGTGTAGAGACCATTACTGACCATGACTGAGCCCTGGCTGATGTTGCCTGTGGTACACATAGGTTCATATGTGAGTACTGGTCTATTGGTCCTGGGGCCTACATAAGCCTAGCCACAGGGGTTCCCTGCTATGCACCACTCACTAATGTTATTCCCCTGTGCCCCTGGCAGGCTGTGGCACAGACATGCTACCCAGGGTGTATTCCCCATTCCCCATCCAATTGTCAACTGTTTCTGTCAAGAGGGCCAATGAGTAGCATTGCCTGACATGTATGGGTAGTCCATTCCAGAGTGTGAGGATTCCCCAGGACAGGGCCCTATCCCTCCAGTATGTTCTGTGTAATGTGTTGATTAGGTTTAGGACCCTGGAGCGTGTGTTAGCAGAGGGAGTGGGATGTCATTATATGCAGCATGTTCAACTGCTCTGTGTATGACATAGCTGTGTATGTTGGGCAGATGTCAGCTGTGCCTGGGCAATGTGCACTGGAGTGTAGCCACAGTTGTCTGAGATGGACTGTGTATTGCATTTGTTTGAGGCTGGTAATCCCATTAGTGAGGTGTGTGCTGTGTCAGTGCACATGTACAGCATGCATTATGGGTAGGTGTGTTAGATGTGTACATGGCCTACACCTTAGCTATGACATGCACAGTAAATTGCCAAGCATAACCTTAAACCATACTCACCGGCATCCGGCAGCTGCCTTGCTGGTATCCCAGAAGTACCTACACTGACATGGGATAGAGTTGATCTCAGTGGCCACAGCTGTGGCATTGCAACAGGGTGGCTGCAATATTACAGTACAACAGCTGAAGTCCACAGTACTACAGTTTATGCATTACTGCTTATCGGTACTACACGGCAACATACCCCACATCTCACATATGCATGGTCTACCTGTACAGATGCATACACTACAGTAGTCTACTGATATGCCCTGGAACCTTACCTGCATGCTCAATGTGTGGTGTGTGAGTAGCACCCACCTCCATGACTGTATAAGTCTGGAGTTCTTGCGGGCGGGAAGGTGCTACCAGGCTGATGAGCAGCTCCTCCACTCTGGTGAAGGGGGACGGATGTTATGGCCCCCCTGTTGCAAGGTGTCCACCCCACACAGCAGCGGCATGACAACGTACTTGCTGGAGCAGGTCACTATAATGGTGGTGGACCTGCTCATAAGTACAGCTGTGCATCCCCACCTCATTCACCCTGCGGACCACATCAGTCCACATGACTCTTTTCTCCTGCTGGTCCATGCTTGTCCATGAGAACAACAGCTGATAGTTGTGAATGATGCTGGTGATGATGATCTCCTCCTCAGTGGCACTGCAGGTGGGGTTCCTCGGATGTGCTATACTCCCTGAAAGACATAATGATGGAAATATGTCTGAGCAACTCATATGTCAAGTTTACTATAATACAATACACATATCAGTCTCCCACCACCATATCAGCTGCAACATAATGTTCACACTATGCTAGTGGTATGTGTCTGGTATGTGTACCATTGGGCCATATATTGTATTGTACAACACTTTCTGCTATGTGGTTATAGACATGCTCCCTGTGGGGACACTAGAGTTGCAGGGCTGTTACAGGGTATTTCACCTGCATGCCATTGTCACTGCCACTATGTTTCCACATATGCATGTGGTAGGCCTGCTATGTGATTGCTACACATCTGCCATTCTGTAGTATTGGGGATATCTATGCATGCTGTTGGACATGTTCTGGGATTGTGTGTACTATTACAGCCCACATATGTTCCATGACAGTTACACACCACTATGTGTATGGGTTATTTGCCAGCAGGAACACCACTCCAAGCTAATGTGCACATGTTACCAGCCCACATCACATCTGTGGCCCACCATGGAACCTCATTATCTACTGTTCCATCACTACCTTCATGTGGAACCACCTCAGGGGATGGTGTGCCCCCCCCATGGAGCACACACAGACATGTGTCTGTCACCCAGTTAGGTCATGGGTATTGGGCAAAGGGAGCTCCACAGAGACATGGGGTATGTGATACATCACCTGGAAGCATGCAGTACACATACACAAGGTTTGACATGCATGTCCCTCCTGCCCAGCACACAGCCCAGGCACCTTTATGTCCATGTAGATGCTGTCATGACTGTCCATGGGTGGGCACCATGTTCCCTTTGTTCCCATGTGGGGGCTCAATGGCCTCCACATTCCAAATGTAACTACCCGTCCACAGTGTTTAACCACCACATGTGTCATATACCAGCCCTGTATGCTGTCATGTTTGTCACCCAACCAGACCTACATACCAATATGTGCTTGATACCCTTCACCAACATATATCCCACCATTGCCAAGATGATAATTCCACAATTTATTGTCAAAAAAACAATGAATAAACGATACTAGATGCACAGTAAGACACTAAAAAAACTTGAAACACAGCAAATGCGATACAATGTTAAGCGCTTTCAGCCAAATCAGCTGGCCTTCATCAGAACTAAGGCGTATTGCTATTACGCTGTTTAAATAACTTCATTGGCGCCAAATTCATGTTCACTTTCCTTAAAGTTATACTAACCATATATATATATATATATATATATATATATATATATATATATATATATATACTTAAAATTCATTAATATTCATTATGTCATCAAAACTAGAACACTATTGAAAAGAAAACAAATAAAAAATATATATGTTTATACTTATTAACAACTAAATAGTTGTTTCGTTGTGACTTGACCTTTTAAATGTTATTCATTCTTGCCTTAATGCTACTAAGAATGTATGAAGTCCAGATATAATAATTTGATAATAAAATGAAGAACAACTAAAATAAATAGTGAAATATTGTAAATTAATAACTGTCGTATAAATAAGGGCTTAACTATTATTACCAGTTATAAATACAAGAATCATTACTGTTCAAAAATACTCACTAAATACGAAATGATTATTAAATAATTAAATAAATGAGTAACTAAATACTAAATAAATAGATAATAAATACATTTAAAAAAAATCATAAATACCTTAAAAAATTCTTTAAAAAGTTCATTGAAAAGTTGTTTATAAAAGTTTTTAGACAAATTTCTTTTAACACTATAATAAGGATTTTACTGAAATACTTTCATTTAATCCTGGTGGAGTGGTGGCATCCAACCATATTTGCCACCAAGTCTCCTTATATGCCAGTATACTCTTGAAATCACCACCTCTCGGGTCTATTGCTATTATATCAAGTATACTAAACTTGAATTGTTCATTCCCTTTGCTTTCTACATGTCGATATAAAGCATTCAATCTATCCTTGGTCCTAATACTATAAGTATGGTCATATATGTGTTTCTTAATACATCTTTCTGTTCTACCAACATAAAAACTTGGACATATCTCACATTTAGCCAAGTATATCACCATTTTAGTATTACAATTTCCTTGTTTACATCGTATAATAGTTCTATGTCCATTCTGTAGTATTATCTTGTTGTTCTGTGACATATAACTACATTGACTGCATGATCCACATTTCCTGCTTCTGTTATTATTATATGTAAAATTTCTTTTCCTATCAATATTTTTATGTTGTATTAAAAACTTCATATTACTTCCCATTTTGTAAACAAAATTAGGCTTAGTACCAAATATTCTAACCAGATTCATATCTGTACTGATTAAATGCCAAAATTTATAGATAATTCTTTTAATTTTATCCACTCCATTATTATATTGTAAAATACATACTCTTTCATACTTGGAGACAGAGTTGGTATTAAATATATTATTACTAAATGAGTTCTCTGCTCCCAATAAGGGCTTATATTTAATATTCCATTGTCCAATAACAAATTCAATAATCTCATTCATCATGTCCGTAGGATATCCTCTTTGTGCAAATAATTTTTTAATAAAATTTAATTCAATTTTCATCTCTTCATAATCCGAGACCATTCTAGCTGCACGTATACATTGTCCTTTAAAGACATTATATTTAACTTTGTTAGGATGGCAGCTGGAATAGTCCAAGTAATTGTTAGAGAAGGTACTTTTCCTATGTATTTTTGAATAAACTTTACATTGGTCATGGTAAATATATGCATCCAAGTATGGTAAACCTTTTTTGTTATATGAGTGTGTAAATTTCAAGTAATCACTACTATTGTTAAGAAAATCTATAAATAGTAGCAGTTCATTCTGTTCTCCTTCCCATATGATATATATATCATCCAGGAATCTGGAATACTATTTTATATGTTGAAAGTATTTACTGGGGAATACTATAGTATCTAACCAAAACAGCATAACCAGGTTGGCATAGATGGGGGCACATGCTGCCCCCATAGCAACACCCCTGGTTTGCTTAAAATATTATCCCTCGAAGTAAATGAAATTATTATCCAATATTATTGACATCATCTCTACTAATAATCATATTTCATCCCATTCTAGGTTGGTATGTCTCAATAAACTACTATTAAAGGCTTCCAAACCTTCTTGTTTTGGAATGCAGGAAAATAAGTCAATAACATCAATTGTCACTATTATAGTATCACTATTCGATATTGCTTTAACAGGGAAATTAGATAGAAAGACCCACGAATCCTTAACCATATGTTTAATGGCCGAATACATATCCTTTAACTTTATGTCAATATATTTACCCATAGGGAATGTTTTAGAAAAACTACCAGATACTATTGGTCTAAAGGGGGGTCCTTAGTATCTTTATGTACTTTAGGTATACCTACCAGGGTAGCTACCTTAGGAAATTTAACCTTAATAAACTTGTATATTTCATCAGTAATTCTACCTTCTAATAGGTATTCTTCTATATATGAGTCTATACGCTGGTAAGCTATATTTAATTCATTTAATGAGATTGTCTCATAATTCCCAGTTAAGTATAGTATATCGTATATTTTCTTTATATACTGTATATTATCATATAAGACTATACCTCCCCCTTTGTCTGGTTTCATTATTCTGATATCACTTTCATGTTTAATTTCATAAAGCAATTGTAATTCTTCATATGATAAATTTTTAATATTTGTACCCTGTTTCAAGTAATTATACTCCTAATATATTTCTCTTGTAACTACCTTGTCAAAAACATCTACAACAGGGTGATTAGGTGGCGTAAACATACTCTTAGTATTTATTTGATTATTGACTCCCTTACTTACAAATGTATAATCCTTTTTAGGTACATTTTCAAAAAATATATCCAAATTTATCTTCCTAATATATTTCTTAAAATCAATTAATACTTCAGTTAGGTTGAATTTTGGATTAGGTATGAATTTCATACCTTTCTCAAATAAATTAAAATGAACAGTTTTAATGGATGTATTAGAATAATTATATATATTAAAATTATTATAAGAATAAATATTCCCTTTAATAATAATTTGATTGTTGCTGTTTTCTACTAATTTATCAACATTTATATTATTATTACATTGTTTATTATCTTTATTATTATTATTATCTGAAATATTATAAGACTTTGTTTTATCAGTTTCACTTCTATGTAAAGCAACTACTTCTTTTTCTGTTAATACTGGTTGTAATTCTTTTTCCTGTAAAAATTCTCTTTCTGATTGGTTCTCTGATATGGTTGACCTATATCTCTTGGATATCTCTGAAAATCCTGTCCCACATATTGTCTTCTTAATCCATATTGAGCCTGAATATTATTATTATTATTTCTACTATTATTATATTTGTACTTGTTATAGACAGTGTAACCTTGTGCATCACACATCCGGGGACTGGGCCAATTATAAGCTGTACTTTTATTATACTGTTCCCTGTCCCTCATCAATTTATTCTGTTTGCGTTGGCTTATTTTAAAAACCCATTTCTCAGCTTCCACAAATTGTCTATTATATAATTTTTCCCATTCCTTAAATAATAAATCATTCATAATACAGACATTAAGTTTTTCAGCTTCTTGTATCAGCATACTCAATCTTTCATCATTATACTTAACTAATAATCTCATATAATTAAATCCACACTCGTCAAAAACATATTAAATTCATGTTTACCAGTATTAGTCAGATCTAAGTCCATGGGTAACTTAAAAAATCTAAGCCCTATGGGAACTATCTTATTATCTATACATTTTGATAAATGCACATTGTCTATTTTCAGTCCTTTAATAGTCTTTAGTTTCTTTCCCAAGTTTTTAAACTTCCAGTCTCTTCAGTAGCATCAACTTGTGTATTAGCAGCAATATTCCTTCCTTCCTTGTGGTCAATGTCACAATTAAAAGTTAAAAATTGATTAAAACGATTCTCTTTTACACGTTCAGCTGGACAAGCGTTAGATGGTTGTACAGCTTTACGTTGTGACAAATTTCCTTTACTGTCTTTAATAGCATGTTCAGTGACCGCTGAATATGTCTTAACTGGCAATGCTCGTTTAGATTTAGTACCTGTTCTTTTAGCCTCTAAGTCAATATCATATAATGAAAAGTCAAAAGTAAAATCTGTGATATTGACTTGGCTACTAGACAAAGGAACTGAAATATCCAGCGTATTAAATTTACTTTGATTAATTACCTTTTGCCCATTAGGTATATCTAAACTGTCATTAAAAGGCTCACCTTCGCTGTCGTGTGCATAGCTGTTAGGATTATTATGCAATGTTGTCTCATTCAGTTCCTTTTGTTGCCCCATCATATCCCCTTCTAAATTTTTCTTCCAAGAAGCACACGATCGTTGGCAGCCTGCATTATCGCTTTCTGACATGGAATGCGCCATTAGTGTCTTTTTTTGTTTGGAGGCATAATCACTTGGCAAAAGTTTGTTTACAAGGACAGCTAACATTTTAAGCTCGCCTTTCAGTTCATTAATTTCCTGTTTTAGTTGATTTAAATTTGTGTGCGTGTTCGTATCTGTATTGTTTGGCTCTACCAAAACCTGAGAGTCCATATTCAACGCAGTAGCACCGGTGTCTTCCGTATTTAGGGTCGACATCAGAATTAAATCCACTCAGTTACTTACAGATCTTCGGTTCCACCAATAAGTGCCCACAACTGCCAAGATGATAATTCCACAATTTATTGTCAAAAAAACAACGAATAAACGATACTAGACGCACAGTAAGACACTAAAAAAACTTGAAACACAGCAAATGCGATACAATGTTAAGCGCTTTCAGCCAAATCAGCTGGCCTTCATCAGAACTAAGGCGTATTGCTATTACGCTGTTTAAATAACTTCATTGGCGCCAAATTCATGTTCACTTTCCTTAAAGTTATACTAACCATATATTATATATATATATATATATATATATATATATATATATATATATATATATATACTTAAAATTCATTAATATTCATTATGTCATAAAAACTAGAACATTATTAAAAAGAAAACAAATAAAAAATATATATGTTATTACTTATTAACAACTAAATAGTAAATATACTATTTAGTTGTTAATAAGTAATAACATATATATTTTTTATTTGTTTTCTTCTTTTTAATAGTGTTCTAGTTTCGATGACATAATGAATATTAATGAATTTTAAGTATATATATATATATATATATATATATATATATATATATATATATATGGTTAGTATAACTTTAAGGAAAGTGAACATGAATTTGGCGCCAATTAAGTTATTTAAACAGCGTAATAGCAATACGCCTTAGTTCTGATGAAGGCCAGCTGATTTGGCTGAAAGCGTTTAACATTGTATCGCATTTGCTGTGTTTCAAGTTTTTTTAGTGTCTTACTGTGCATCTAGTATTGTTTATTCTTTGTTTTTTTGACAATAAATTGTGGAATTATCATCTTGGCAGTTGTGGGCACTTATTGGTGGAACCGAAGATCTGTAAGTAACTGAGTGGATTTAATTCTGATGTCGACCCTAAATACGGAAGACACCGGTGCTACTGCGTTGAATATGGACTCTCAGGTTTTGGTAGAGCCAAACAATACAGATACAAACACACACACACAAATTTAAATCAACTAAAACAGGAAATTATTGAACTGAAAGGCGAGCTTAAAATGTTAGCTGTCCTTGTAAACAAACTTTTGCCTGGTGATTATGCCTCCAAACAAAAAAAGACACTAATGGCGCATTCCATGTCAGAAAGCAATAATGCAGGCTGCCAACAATCGTGTGCTTCTCGGAAGAAAAATATAGAAGGGGATATGATGGGGCAACAAAAGGAACCGAATGAGACAACATTGCATAATAATCCTAACAGCTATGCACACGACAGCGTAGGTGAGCCTTTTAATGACAGTTTAGATATACCTAATGGGCAAAAGGTAATTAATCAAAGTAAATTTAATACGCTGGATATTTCAGTTCCTTTGTCTAGTAGCCAAGTCAATATCACAGATTTTACTTTTGACTTTTCATTATATGATATTGACTTAGAGGCTAAAAGAACAGGTACTAAATCTAAATGAGCATTGCCAGTTAAGACATATTCAGCGGTCACCATACCTCTCAACCTCTTAATGCAAAAAATCTGAACAAAGCTTGACAAAATGGGGGTAGAAACAGGGACATATTTTAAATATTGCTCTTATAAACTTTTAGAAAGTTGCTAGAGTAACAGGATTGGTTTTAATATACATTTTTCTGAAGGATCTGAACTTCTGAACTCTGAAACTCAAATGTATGTCATTATTTAGTGTCATTTAGTAACTACAATCCTGAGAGCATCCCAGTGATTTGCCAGGAAAATAGAGGAACAGGGCAAAAATATGAGGCAAAAATCTGGACTTTCTGCAGAAATCTGTACAGTTGAGAGGTATGGCGGTCACTGAACATAATATTAAAGACAGTAAAGGAAATTGGTCACACCGTAAACCTGTACAACCATCTAACACTTGTCCAGCTGAACATGTAAAAGAGAATCGTTTTAATCAATTTTTAACTTTTAATTGTAACATTGACCACAAGGAAGGAAGGAATATTGCTGCTAATACACAAGTTGATGCTACTAAAGAGACTGGAAGTTTAAAAACTATGATATATGCTTTGGGAAAGAAACTAAAGACTATTAACGGACTGAAAATAGACATATTTATCAAAATGTATAGATAATAAGATAGTTCCCATGGGGCTTAGATTTTTTTAAGTTACCCATGGGCTTAGATCTGACTAATACTGGTAAACATGAATTTAATATGTTTTTTGACGAGTGTTGATTTAATTATATGAGATTATTAGTTAAGTATAATGATGAAAGATTGAGTATGCTGATACAAGAAGCTGAAAAACTTAATGTCTGTATTATGAATGATTTATTATTTAAGGAATGGGAAAAATTATATAATAGACAATTTGTGGAAGCTGAGAAATGTTTTTTTAAAATAAGCCAACGCAAACAGAATAAATTGATAAGGGACAGGGAACAGTATAATAAAAGTACAGCTTATAATTGGCCCAGTCCCCGGATGTGTGATGCACAAGGTTACACTGTCTATAACAAATACAAATATAATAATAGTAGAAATAATAATAATAATAATATTCAGGATCAATATGGATTAAGAAGACAATATGTGGGACAGGATTTTCAGAGATATCCAAGAGCTATAGGTCAACCATATCAGAGAACCAATCAGAAAGAGAATTTTTACAGGAAAAAGAATTACAACCAGTATTAACAGAAAAAGAAGTAGTTGCTTTATATAGAAGTGAAACTGATAAAACAAAGTCTTATAATATTTCAGATAATAATAATAATAAAGATAATAAACAATGTAATAATAATATAAATGTTGATAATTTAGTAGAAAACAGCAACAATCAAATTATTATTAAAGGGAATATTTATTCTTATAATAATTTTAATATATATAATTATTCTAATACATCCATTAAAACTGTTCATTTTAATTTATTTGAGAAAGGTATGAAATTCATACCTAATCCAAAATTCAACCTAACTGAAGTATTAATTGATTTTAAGAAATATATTAGGAAGATAAATTTGGATATATTTTTTGAAAATGTACCTAAAAAGGATTATAAATTTGTAAGTAAGGGAGTCAATAATCAAATAAATACTAAGAGTATGTTTACGCCACCTAATCACCCTGTTGTAGATGTTTTTGACAAGGTAGTTACAAGAGAAATATATCAGGAGTATAATTACTTGAAACAGGGTACAAATATTAAAAATTTATCATATGAAGAATTACAATTGCTTTATGAAATTAAACATGAAAGTGATATTAGAATAATGAAACCAGACAAAGGGGGAGGTATAGTCTTATATGATAATATACAGTATATAAAGAAAATATACGATATACAATACTTAAATGGAAATTATGAGACAATCTCATTAAATGAATTAAATATAGCTTATCAGCGTATAGACTCATATATAGAAGAATACCTATTAGAAGGTAGAATTACTGATGAAATATACAAGTTTATTAAGGTTAAATTTCCTAAGGTAGCTACCCTGGTAGGTATACCTAAAGTACATAAAGATACTAAGGACCCCCCCCCTTTAGACCAATAGTATCTGGTAGTTTTTCTAAAACATTCCCTATGGGTAAATATATTGACATAAAGTTAAAGGATATGTATTCGGCCATTAAACATATGGTTAAGGATTCTTGGGTCTTTCTATCTAATTTCCCTGTTAAAGCAATATCGAATAGTGATACTATAATAGTGACAATTGATGTTATTGACTTATTTTCCTGCATTCCAAAACAAGAAGGTTTGGAAGCCTTTAATAGTAGTTTATTGAGACATACCAACCTAGAATGGGATGAAATATGTTTATTAGTAGAGATGATGTCAATAATATTGGATGATAATTTCATTTACTTCGAGGGAGAATATTTTAAGCAAACCAGGGGTGTTGCTATGGGGGCAGCATGTGCCCCCATCTATGCCAACCTGGTTATGCTGTTTTGGGAAGATACTATAGTATTCCCCAGTAAATACTTTCAACATATAAAATATTATTCCAGATTCCTGGATGATATATATATCATATGGGAAGGAGAACAGAATGAACTGCTACTATATATAGATTTTCTTAATAATAGTAGTGATTACTTGAAATTTACACACTCCTATAACAAAAAAGGTTTACCATACTTGGATACATATATTTTACCATGACCAAGGTAAAGTTTATTCAAAAATACATAGGGAAAGTACCTTCTCTAACAATTACTTGGACGATTCCAGCTGCCATCCTAACAAAGTTAAATATAATGTCTTTAAAGGACAATGTATACGTGCAGCTAGAATGGTCTCGGATTATGAAGAGATGAAAATTGAATTAAATTTTATTAAAAAATTATTTGCACAAAGAGGATATCCTACAGACATGATGAATGAGATTATTGAATTTGTTATTGGACAATGGAATATTAAATATAAGCCCTTATTGGGAGCAGAGAACTCATTTAGTAATAATATATTTAATAACAACTCAGTCTCCAATTATGAAAGAGTATGTATTTTACAATATAATAATAGAGTGTATAAAATTAAAAGAATTATCTATAAAATTTTGGCATTTAATCAGTACAGATATGAATCTGGTTAGAATATTAGGTACTAAGCCTAATTTTGTTTACAAAATGGGAAGTAATATGAAGTTTTTAATGCAACATAAAAATATTGATAGGAAAAGAAATTTTACATATAATAATAACAGAAGCAGGAAATGTGGATCATGCAATCAATGTAGTTATATGTCACAGAACAACAAGATAATACTACAGAATGGACATAGAACTATTATACGATGTAAACAAGGAAATTGTAATACTAAAATGGTGATATACTTGGCTAAATGTGAGATATGTCCAAGTTTTTATGTTGGTAGAACAGAAAGATGTATTAAGAAACGCATATATGACCATACTTATAGTATTAGGACCAAGGATAGATTGAATGCTTTATACTGACATGTAGAAAGCAAAGGGAATGAACATCAATTCAAGTTTAGTATACTTGATATAATAGAAATAGACCCGAGAGGTGGTGATTTCAAGAGTATATTGGCATATAAGGAGACTTGGTGGCAAATATGGTTTGATGCCACCACTCCACCAGGATTAAATGAAAGTATTTCAGTAAAATCCTTATTATAGTGTTAAAAGAAATTTCTCTAAAAACTTTTATAAATAACTTTTAAATGAACTTTTTAAAGAATTTTTTAAGGTATTTATGAAATTTTTAATGTATTTATTATTTATTTATTTAGTATTTATTTACTCATTTATTTAATTATTTAATAATCATTTAGTATTTAGTGAGTATTTTTGAACAGTAATGATTCTTGTATTTATAACTGGTAATAATAGTTAAGCCCTTATTTATACGACAGTTATTAATTTATAATATTTCACTATTTATTTTAGTTGTTCTTCATTTTATTATCAAATTATTATATCTGGACTTCATACATTCTTAGTAGCATTAAGGCAACAATAAATAATGTTTAAAAGGTCAAGTCACAACGAAACAACTATTTAGTTGTTAATAAGTATAAACATATATATTTTTTATTTGTTTTCTTTTTAATAGTGTTCTAGTTTTGATGACATAATGAATATTAATGAATTTTAAGTATATATATATGTAATATATGGTTAGTATAACTTTAAGGAAAGTGAACATGAATTTGGCGCCAATTAAGTTATTTAAACAGCGTAATAGCAATACGCCTTAGTTCTGATGAAGGCCAGCTGATTTGGCTGAAAGCGCTTAACATTGTATCGCATTTGCTGTGTTTCAAGTTTTTTTAGTGTCTTACTGTGCATCTAGTATCGTTTATTCATTGTTTTTTTGACAATAAATTGTGGAATTATCATCTTGGCAGTTGTGGGCACTTATTGGTGGAACCGAAGATCTGTAAGTAACTGAGTGGATTTAATTCTGATATATCCCACCATCTCATACAATTGCAATGTGTTCCCAGCATGAGTTACGCACCTCACTCCACACTCCATCCTGCAGCCATGTACTGGTGTGTAGGTATGTTGTGTATTGATGTGTGATGTTCTCTCACACATGTCATGGCAGGAGAAATGTATTGACATGTATATATATTTTTATATATATATATATATATATATATATATATATATATATATATATATATATATATATATATATATATATATATATATATATGTCGAAATACACACACACATATATATAAATATATATATATATATATGCCTGTATATGTATATATATATATATATATATATATATATATATATATATATATATGTATGTATATATACATATGTGCATATATGTGTAGATATCAATTTGTGTTGTTTATTTACCTATATGAATGTATAATTGTCCGAGGTTCTGTACATATACACAGCTGTGAATATGTATAAAACATATATGTATCTGTATATAGGGTGCATACGACCATCTGGACCACACTCATGTACCCTCTTTACTTCACAGCTGAACTGCTTGGCCTTGCTGCAACACAGACAGGTGTCACATGTGAACACAGACTAACATTAGGTGGTATATATGGTGACAAACGTCAGATAAGCATATTATACTACTATGGCAGTTGGGCATGCTATGCTACACTTTAACATGACTGTCCTGCAGGTGGTGTGGTCTCTCACCCAAGTGTCTATCATGGCAATATTAATGCCCCCACCAGCCGTTGGCCACAGTAATTTACAGAACACAGATATCATGGGTCACATCTTTGCCATTCACTGTTGGTCTGCACATTTGCCAGGTATGTCCCACTGACCACAGGGACTGACACTACTGTCCAGTGCAGGTGTTGAGCACAACATCATTACAGGAACAAGTACTGATTGCACATATACATCATTTCACAGTATACACTCTATTATTCTATTTCATATACTAGATGCCAGTAAATGCATATCTGTTTCACATACCTGTTATGTTGTTTCCGCTGTAACACAACCCCGAGCTTTGTGAACTTTCTTGAAGGTGTTTTTTTTTTCCTCTCTCGTACTCTCTCTCTCTCTCAGTCTCTTCAATAGAGTGAATGAGCTGGTATGAATAGATTGCAACATGCTTTTGTTGGTATTGCACATGATCTGGTGGTGGCCTCTGCACCAGTCAGTGTCCACCAGTAATTAATTGCATGCAGCCTGCTGTGTAGTACTTCAGATAACCACTGTCATGGCAACCCTGCACTATAAAGTACTGCCTTCTGTGGGCATTGTTCCTTCACCTTTACTGTATGGATGACATCCTTCCAGTGTGCGGACATCAGTGTTACAGACAGCAGGTAGCAATACCTCTTACAGCAGAACCTGCAAACATAGGGCACATCCACGTTTGGGTAAGGTTCCAGAACTACAGACAGCATGAGTAGTGTTGTTGTGTGCAATGTATCTTGCTGTTCTTACAGGGTTTCTCTGTACATGGTACCTTTTCACGGAATGTTGTCTGTCTGCATAGCTCTCAACAGTGGGCCTATCCATATGATACCAGGGGGATTGTCTGTTAGGTTTTGTCTGTGCACCACACAGGTATTGTCCCGGATATATCTGTGGCAGTCTGTCTGTTGAATGCTATCAGTACACATGGCTACATCCATTTGTACTTCAATGTCGTATCCCTGCATAAGGGTATGCTGCAATGAATCCTGTAACACCAGCAATTTCCAGGGTGTGTAACAGCAATAATGCAAATATGGCCCTATGTCCCTGCCTCAGTCTTCCACATATATGCCAGACTTTGTCCTGCCGTGATACAGGAAGGGTTGTTAGGTAATGGCCTATCATTATTTACTGCTAGCATTACTGCTATCATCCCAGTCATGTCATGGACTTCCACACCAACTGTTGGGCCAGGTCCTTATATATGGGGGCAACAGTTTGAGAACACATATGTGCCCTTGTACATTCCAGAGGTAAGTGTGTGGTACACAGTGTTCCTTGCCCTTGTAGAGCCTTTTATGGGGGGGGGGAGTTCTATGCCAGTAACCTAGGCTATGGCACCCTTTCAGGGATATAACTGTTAAGATGAGGGTCAATCAGTGTGATAGTGGGATGTTAGGTTAAGCAATGTTATGTACAAGATACTGTGACATTAACACAAGTGCTACTTTCCCCCCTAGGGCTTGACTACAGGGTGTAATTGGAGGCTGCTGAACTACATCTGTAATTGTTGATTGTTACGTATCCTGAAGGCAAAACCTGTTTCTACTGTTGTACTAATTGAAGGCCTTGGCCTGGACAGCATAGTATGGTGTGTGTGTGTATATATATATATACACATATATATATATATATATATATATATATATATATATATATATATACACACACACATTGCTTGCATCTACTGCTTTGCGTGGGCCTTGCATTCATGACTTATTACATATTTCAAACCTTATGTGGTGTCAGTACTGGCATACATTATTGTATAGTACAGGAATAAAGTTTATCTGTGTATGCATACCTGTGTGTCGTGTCATGGTGGGTATATGTTTAATTTCAGTAGTCTCATTGGTGGGAATGGTTGCCACACTACACATTACACAGGTGCCAGTTAAAGGGCTTGTGGCTGAGGGATATACTTTGCACCCAGTACTTCCATACTACTTCTACATATGTATGGCTACTGATACCTTTTGTGTGTGCATATGTGTATGTACCTATATATATCTCATATGGCTATATCTGTCTATATGTATCTATAGATATATACATCTGTATCTATATATATATATATATATATATATATATATTATATATATATATATATATATATATATATATATATATATATATATATATATACGGTTCCCCTTCATATAATCGAATTTCTCTAAACTCGAAAGTCATAAACTCGAAACCAAAATCTTGAATTTAGAGAAACTCGAACATATGAAAGGGACAAAAAAAAAAAAATGCCTTTCAAATGTTTCGCAGGGGGGCTACGCCCCCCACACCCCCCTACTTAAATATACCTACACCGAGATCGCACTATAGTGAAGGAAAGGGAAATCGCTCATTCCGCTCTATACGCGTAAGTTCAAAACAGAAGATTTTCCATTCCTCCGCTATAGTGCGGTCAAGGAACATTCACATTTAAACTGCTAGGGTACAGGGGGACCTGGCCCCCTGCAATAAGGTAAGTTACCTTTTTATTTTTTAAACCTAAGGCTCCTATTCACAATTTCGAGTGAATGGAAGTTGGAAATTCTGGTCTTGAGATTATGAATTTCGAGCTTTCATCAATTTGATCTTGTGAAGGGGAACTATATATATATATCTATATATATATATATATATATATATATATATATATATATATATATATACATACATATGAACATATGTATTGTATCTATATAAAATTGATGTTATATGATTATGTGTGAGTCATACATTAATATATATCTACATATAACTGTCTATCTGTCTACATTTACAGATATATATCTGTCCATATGTCCATGCATGTTCGGCTCATATTTTGACCTGTTCCTCATTCACTTGGCAATTGTCATGGATGATCGCAGCACTGAAGTCAGTAACTAGCACCAACACTTTTGTGTTTCAGACTTCGTCTCCTTCTACATATGTGTACTAATACATATAACTGTGTAACTAGTAACATTTTAAGTGTATCAGAGCATTAGTTGACATATATCCCTATTTGTACCCACAGTGTGGCATACTTTGTCCAGACTTCTTGCATTAACAGGTTATGTGGTGTGATAATAATACATTTCCTGTACTGTTGACTGACTGTGCTGCATAATATGTTTGTGGAAACATCAGGTTATGTATATCTGCCATGGTTTAGTGGTAAATCACTTTGTGTATGGAGTGCAGGGTCCTGGGTTTGAACCTTGGAGAGGCAGTTTATTTTGTTGCTAGGCAGAACAAGTGAAGTTGGCTACAGAGTGATTAAGGTACTTTTAAGGGGTTGTAAGTAGCTTTGCAGGTGTAAGCGAGTTTGCGCGATGGTAAGCACTGCCAACCGCTGCTTATGTTTCCTTACAGTCAGCTTCAAATTTCTCAGCCTGTGTAGGCATAGCTTACCCCGCGCACTTGCACAAACCTGCTTACCGCTGCTTAACAGTGCCTACTGCCACTTACCCCCACGCTAATTCCTTTAAAAGAAAAGAAAAAGGGGTTGATAAGACAGTGGTGAAAAACAGAGCACAAAGAGGGAAAGACAGTAGGGAAAATAGCTAGGCATGTGCAGGAAGGGTATAGGAAAGGTCCATAGCTGCCTATTTCTTCTATAGCAACAGCTGTGCATATACACTATATTTGCAGGTAGATTTGGACCCTCAAACCCCCAGGGGAGGGGTGACGATGACATATATTCATTGTGATGCCAATTAGACCAGATTACATGTGTCCAGTGGACACGTGTGCGAAAAGGACAGCTATGTGTGGGGCATGATTTTTTTGTAGGACCAGATTGCCCTTTTTTTTTCAGGTGAGAGTGGGATGTTGGGGAGAGGTAGTAGGTATATTTGGGGAGGTAGGTTGGGTAGGTTAACAGACATGACACACAAGACGCATACATGGCTGGTATATGACACATGTCGGGGGTGAACGCCTTGGATGGGGGTTGTTTGGAAGGCGCAGGCCCATGAGCCTCCAACTGGAAGCAGTGGGACTGAGGTCCCCACCCATGGGCAGTTACCACTGCACCTTCATGGCCCAGAAGGTGGCTGTGCTGGGGGCTATGTAGGAGGGGCAGGCTCACCCTCTAATAGCACCACTCGGCCCTCAAGCTGGTGTAACCACTCTTGATACTCCAAATCGAGCTCCTTATCACCACGGCTTGGACTTGTTGACAGGTGACAGGTTCCTCTCTGCGCCCACTCCAAGGGGGGGCCAAGCCCTACCCCCTGCAGCGGTTCCACCCAAAGGTGGCCCAGGGCCCATGGAGGAGGAGGTCCTAGGATGGGCCCCAGATGTGCTGGTGCCCAGTGCCATGGCCAGCTGAGGTGGGAGTGGTGGGTCCGCTGGGACTGGCCTTCCCATACGAGCTGTGTTGTCACAGGTTTATGACAGATATGGGTTAGTAACAGTCAAATGCATTCCAGATTAGTTATAACAGCATACATAGGTATTCCCATTAACCAAACACACCAGATTTAACACAGTTGCAGAGCAAGCAGAACACATGCATATATGAAACAACAGTGGCCATTAAAGGTGCATGCAGGTTTCATTGATGGCAACAGGCCACCAGTATGGGTGTATTTTCACATGGCACATGCATAGAAAGAAATGTGAATATTTATACACCATTAGGACATATGTCCCAACAAAAGTGTGGAGTGTACACATACCAGTTGAGGAGATTCATTGGGTTATTATGCACATATGGTAGAGGTGAGAAAGAAACTTAAATTAACAACTAATATATCCTTGTAGTTTATACAACATTCTTAGTCACTGCAGTGGTCTTTCCCTTACATGTATTATTACACTACACAATGGCTTTATATTGTACACTGGTATGTTTATAAGTTACTATATACGTGACCTGCATCTTACATACAGTCGTGACAGGCTTCAGGTGTTAATGCAACATATGCTGAGTATTGCTGACATACACTTTGGGTGAGGTGCTAGAATGACAGGTTTGTTTCTGTATACATTCTCTGACTATGTAGACATTTGAATATCAGTTATATGTCACTGACAGCTGCCTAGATTTCTTGGAACATCACACTGGATTTTCAGGGGAACAGGGTACCAAGCTGGTGATATGGGCCATTTATCTGGACATGCTGGACAGACTGGAACAGTTGTGGGGTATGAATATGCATACAATTTACATTTTGAACATTCTAGCAAATTCTGCACTGTTGTTGGGTGTAAGTATGCATACAGCTTTCTATCTGGACATTGTATCACAATCTGTACAGTTGTGGGGTATGATTATGCATACAACTTAGTAGCACTCCCAGGATTCAGACCCCTTCTCTGTGTGATAAACTATTATAGCTAACATCACAGTATACTGTGCTATCAGGTAATTGATGTAAATCTTTCAAGTGTTTCTATCTCAGTCTCCCTAACTTGTACAATATAACTGACCTCTTGGCAGTTCTAACATTGTTATGCAGGACTTCATGCCCATTTTATCTGCATACCACGGTGTGGGTGACACTGCTTAGAATACAACATTACTATTTATAGTATGGAACAGATCGCCAACATATGAGAGAAGAGTAAACAGAAGCACTCCAGGGGTTATACCTTTATTCACAGACTATTACACATTTATTTCTACTGGTACAACACTTTCTGAGGCTCTTATATTTATTTGTTATGACAGTATATGCAGACTGATTACTAACCTGCCTCACGACACAGCCTTTGCAGCCTAGCATCATGGGCTTGCTGGTTTGCAGCCTGCTCATCTGCAGCTGTCAGAGAAATGCAGTGATATTTAGCCATAGCTATCCATAGTATACACAAGTCAGGCAATTATTTACTACTTAGTAGAATGAGTACTTACTGAGTCCTGGGGCATTGGGCATCTGCTGAGACTCCTAGATCCACTGTTCCAGTACATCCCCCCTCCACCACTTTAGGTCAGCATGGTGGTGCCTGACCTGCTCACCAGTCTGGGGGATACCTGTGGTACTGGTGAGGTCATTGGCGAGACTGTCCCAGGCCTCCATTTTATACTGCGAGCCCTGGTACTGGCCCTGCAGTAGTCTTTGATCATGGTGTTTTACCAGGAGACATACCATGATTTTTGACTCCTGGATGCCCCAGTGCTGTGCTCTAAACTGAGTGCCTTCACCCACACCAGCCATTGTGCCTGCAGTAGGAAGCTGCAACCAGTTATGGGTAGTATACCTGGCTGTGGGGTTTAAATAAGGACATTTTTCCCACACTTCCCCATGATTGGCCAATTTTGAAAAGGCTAAGCTATGGGCAGACCTGCTTACATGAGGTTGGCACTGCTTAAAGAGGTATACCACTAGACAGATTGAATTGGCTCACCTACACATTGCTTACACTTACTAACTTGAGCTGCACTGCAGTTAGCATTGCTTAATGGTTAATTCGCACCATGTTTGCCATTTGCAATGATTTATTCTTCATTACAGGTTATATATGTGTCTGGTATCCATGATTCATGTGTGCATACACTGTATACAATAATATCTCCAATCCATGCTTACTGCAGTACTCCAGTTCACATATTTATGTTCTGTGGCAGGTTATCCAACATCACACTGTACATAGATGCAGTTCACATGTTTGGTTTGATTTTCCTTTGGTGAGACTTAGTTTGCTGATACCTCATGCATATCTATTGCTATGATGGCTTGGTGGTTAACTACTGTTACTATAGTAAACAGGGTCCTGAGTTTGAGCCTTGCAGATGCAGTTTATTTTGTTGCTGGGCAGAACATGACCCGTTGGATCCAGAGTGATTAAGGCACTTTAAAGCAGTTGTAAGCGGGTATGGGTGGGTTTGAGCGACGGTAAGTACTACTAACCTCCAGATACAGTTTCTTACACTCAGCTTCTAATTTGATTAATCTGTGCAGGCAATGCTTACCCCCACGCAAACTCACTTAGACATGCTTACTACTGTTTATTTGTGCTTAAACCTGCTTATTAGTGCCTTATTTATTATGACGCTGACACTTCACATGTGCATTTCATGCAGTACTCCAGTTCACATTTACATGTTATTATATAGGTTATATGGCATAAAGATGTAAATATATGTTCATATACAGTTTTCACATGGAAAATGATATGTGCTGCAGTGGCACTCGAACCGGGAATGCCTGTTCATTAGGCGGATGCTCTAAACACTCCACTATTGCTGTGCTGCTTCATTTGCATATATATTCCTTGTTATCCTCTTCAGCCTTTTCAGCTGCTTTAATCATAGCTAAGCGATGGGCAAACCTGCACACGTACAGTTAGTTATACTCGGGGTTTTAAAAAAATAAATACAAGGGTTTCTTCATTTTATTTCAATGTACTGTTGCTGTTGAAAACATGGGGACTGTTGGTGGAGATATGCGGACACCTATGAGTGGTTTAGCTCATTTATTTACACTTTCCTCTGTTCTACTTTGCAGGGGCATGTTTATTCTGAGAGCTCTGCTCTCAGACACACCCCCTGCACTCGTCCACGCTCAGTGTAGGATTTGGAGCAACGGCGGAGCCTTCATTATTATGCATGGCATGCTGCCATCCTCCTCTTAAACTGCCGCTTATGTGCAGGACTAGTTTAGTCTTGCACGGCAGATTAGTGAAACCGGGGCTATGTCAAAAAAGGGGCAGGATCATTAGTAGCTTGGTAGGAAAGGGAGACCATTTAGGACAGAAAACAATAGCTAAAGGAATAGATAGGGAATGTGCAAGTAGAAGTGAAGAGCCTAGTTTGGTTTCATATTGTACAGAGCAAGCAGCATACAGGTGAGAACCAACCTTTTTCTGTAAAAGCAAGAACCGAGTTAGTTAGGGCAGGATAGATGCTAGGACTGATGGCCAACAATGGGGGTCGTATTACACATCAGAAAATTATTTCTGGCTTATCCTTTGCAAATTTTTTTTTTCCTCTACTAGACATTAGAAGTGACATATTAGTCTACCACAATCATGTTTTTGAGGAGTAAAATTCAGGTTTTAAAGGCAACATTTTAAGGGGTTCATTGGGAGGCGGCAGTGGTGTGAACAGACTTGATCCCTCACTGGGGTTGGTTTCCACTGCTCTGGTTTGGAAATGGGATCTCTGTAGAGGGGTGGACCCTTGCAGAGACAATGAGCTGTACAGGTAATGGAGGTATTTGGGCATACGGGAAAGATAGTTCTGTCATTCATTAGAGATGAATAGACATTTTATTTTTTGAGGAATTGTTTGCAGTGTTAGGTATTAAATCATTTTTGGTCCTTCCAAGTCCTACTTTTTGTGTACATCTAATTGGTGATTACCAATTTGATTATCCATCTGTATAGAATTATATGACTCAAGCAGTTTTTGGATAAAACAGTATGTTTTATCTGATAGGTATTTCTTGTTTTATTTGTTTGTTTGTTAACTGGGTGGGTGGGTAGGCTGATCCACAGACCCCTTTCAATCACAACCCAGGCACACAGTACAATTTAGTGCACCAGTATACATACATTTGTTTTAGCAGTTCAGTATCTCACATTATTATTGTAAAAACATAACCGGTTTGCAATATATTGGTTGGAGTTTCTGATTAAAATATCAAAGTTAAATTTCATACATTTAGAAGCAAACTGTCAGTTACAGATGGAATTATGCATAATCTGTAAACTAAGACTTTTGTACAGAGATAATCAATGTGTGATTGCTGTTAGTAAGCAGGCAGTATAAACTTTCTTTAACAGGTTAAAATTACAATGGGAAGGTTGAGTTTCTGACTTTTTGTTAAGGGGAAATTGTGAAGCTGCAGATTTGACATGTACAGTTATATAGCATGTCTAAAAACATAGACATACAATTGTTAAAAGCTGATGTGCAGTTTGGTACAGCAGTTTTAAAGATATGTTGCTACAATGCATGTATGTTTGGCACAGCATGTTTTGTTGCAACTTGTTTGCTGTCATGTTGGTTGAATATTCATAAAAGTACATCATACCTCTCAGCTGTTCCTGATTTTTGCAGAATATATCTGATATTGCCTCATATTTTTGTCCTGTCCCTGATACATTTTTTTCTGACAAATCACTGAGGATTACAATTAATAATGTCAGCTATTAGAGTTTCATTCTTCTTATTGTTCAGAAAAATTGATGTTGATACAAAATCTGTTGTTCTGTTAACCCTTTTCACTGAATTAGAGTCATTTTTTAAAATCTTCCCTCATTCTGGATCTTTGTCTGTGATAATTGAGCAATGAAGTTGGGAGCTATGCATTGCATTGGCAAAAGCAAATAACTATTAAGAAATTTAAGAAACAGCACTGTATCCCTTAACAGTAAAAGTATGTTAAGTGGAAAAAGCTAGAGACATGAGTTAACAACTGCACTTTTGTTGTTGTTGTGTCTTTCGGCTTTTCCCGGTTAGGGGTCGCCACAGTGGAACTCCGGTCCGCTAATGATTGGTAGTTGATTTTTACGTGCCGAGTTACCAGCCCTGACACACAACCTTTAACAAAGGTACGCCCATTCACGCATGTCTCCACGCAGAAGATGCTCTAGCTGAGAATCAAACCGGACAGTGACTTACTGTGAGGCGACAATGCTACCGCAGCACCACCACCGCGGGTCAGTTAACAACTGCACTAATGTTTATATATTTATAAGATGGAAGATTACAGATGCATGTTGCTCCTTCAAAGCTGAAGACATGATATCATTTGGATTGGTCTTATGCCGTTATGGATTTATTTGCAGATGTTGAAAATGAGGATACAGTTAGCCTGTGTCCCTAAAACAACTGCATTTATGTTTTTTTTTTTTTTTTTTTTTTTTTGAGGTGTTTAAGTAGTACTTTCTGAAAGACATTTCTAAGGTATACAGGAAAATATATTCCGGTTAGCAGGGGCAATTTTAGAGAAGCTTTTTACATCTATTATACCAATGAAAGAGAGGCGACTATGAAATATAACAGCATTGTCATCCTGTGATATTAACAGGTGACAAATGTTTTGTAGCAGTTCAGTGTCACGTAAAATATATATATCAGAAAATAGAAAAATGTATTCATCTAAATGCAAAGAAGCATTGCAAAAATAAATGTATAGTAAATAAATTAATGTCTTACGGCTTTTCCCAGTTAGGGGTCGCCACAGCGGAACTCCAGTCCGCTAATGATTGGTAGTGGATTTTTATAGTGCCGAGTTGCCAGCCTGATGCCCAACCTTCAAAGAAGGCACACCCATTCACGCATGCACCTACCTGCATGTCATTATATGTTACCTGACATTGGGGAGGACATGCAGACTCCACACAGAAGGCGCTCGAGCCGAGAATAGAACTGGAGAACCTCTTGCTGTGAGGTGACAATGCTAACCACTGCACCACCGCGGCTAAATTAAATGTAATAAGTATTCCTATTTTATTCACTGTATTTACATTCCATAAAAATGTGAGAATAAATTAAGTTGTCTGCGTAAAGAATGTACTACTTGTGTAAAGTAAACTGAATCATGAAACACTCAGAAAAAGATCATGCAGTTTCACTAAGTCCTGGAGTGAATAATGCTCAAGTTAAAACAATACATCTCCATTAAACCACAAATTAGTAGAATAACGGAAAAAAAAACCACTGGACAGTGAAGAATACACTGCACACATCAATAAAATAAAGTATTTAATACAATGAACAGAAACTCTAGTGCCTCTGCAAATACAGCCTATTAGGAGTTAACATATAATGTAAAACAGCACTGCCATATATACTACTCATTTAAGATAATTAAACAGTTAACCAATTACAACTCATGAATTACAAAAGAGCTTTCCAGTTACATTCCTTATTTAAACCATTAGGTGATAATGTGTTAAACTTAAGAATAAAATTAGTTTCTTTATAGAGTAATTTGTTCTTTAATAATACAATGTCCCTAGCAAGGACCTGTTCTAAAATACATGCTTTTAAATCAATAAACTCCCCTACATGAACCAGATTAAAGTGCAAAGGCACTGGGTTATAAAAAAAAATATTTTTTATGTCTCTAATGTGCTCTTGTAGTCTCACCTTAAAAATTCTTTTAGTCTCTCCTATATAAAAGAGACCACAATGCAGGAAAGACCATATATTACTCATTTTGTGATGCAAATATAAATAGTTGAAAGGCAATATTTTACCCCATTAATTTTATCAAACCATCTCACAATATATCTACATACCAAGCATCTTCCACAAGGAGTAATTCCACAAACATTCAGTGGTATATTCAAATTGTCACTAGGGGCAATAAATATATTATGTACCACCATATGCCTGACATTTCTACTTCTCCTATATGATATAAGGGGAGTCTTATATACATTTTTAACACCATTTTTACTTTTAAGAAGAAAAGGCCAATAATATTTAACAATGTTAACTACTTCTTGACTAAAAATATTAAAATAAGTAACAAAGTAGACTTTTCTCTCCTTACCACACATAAGTTTATTTAATTTAGAATCTACTCCACCTGTGAAATTATTTCTATCAACTGAATTATGTACCCCCTCATATAACTGGAGTAGCTTTTTTAAGGATTGAAACATATCAACAATACATCTCCTTTCTTTAATATTCAATAAATTAACACTATGGTAACTGGACATTTGTCTCCCATGGGTTCAAAGGATGATACTGGGCTATTGGCCTGGAGGCCCTTATAAACCTAGCCAAGAATTTTGCCCATGTTCCCACAAAGTCAGACCTGTTTTCCCTATCCAGCAGGGACACAAGTTGGATCCTAGGGGTGTATTTTCTGTTTCCCATCCAGTCATCCAGGTTCCTCTTAAAGAGGCCTAGAGAGGTACTATGCTTGACATGGTGAGGGAGTCTATTCCATAGATGGGGGAGTCTTTGGGACAGAAATGTATCCCACCAACGAGTTCTATTAATGTCACAGACCAGGTTGAGACCTTGCATATGGGTTGCACAAGTGCAGTTTGACTTACGGATATGCAGCAACTCCATCAAGGCTGGGTCTGAGATGGCCTTGTATGACAGACACAGGTCACCTCTGAGCAGTCTGTATGAGACTGAATAGAGGAACAGGACTTTTAGCCTATCAGTGTAGGACAGGTGTCCTGATCAGGAATCTCTGTGGTCTCTCCAGCTACTTCATGTGCTTGGCAAGGTACATCAAAGTGGGCATTGTACTCAATAATGTGTCTGATAAGGGAAGAGTACAGGGATGTTATGAACTCCTTGTTCCTGGAGAAAATACCCTTATTATGAGGTGGGCCATGTAGAAAGACTTCTGTACAATGGAGGCAACATGATGGTCAAAAGTCAGATTGCTATCAACCTGGATGCCCAAGTCCCTCACGACTGATTGCATGCTTAGTACGTTGTTATTAATGTGATAATTAGTGGGGACTCCATTTTCCCCAAAGGGGATAATGATGCATTTCTTGGCATTCAGTTTGAGGCCACGCTTCTGGCACCAGTCATTTGTTTGGGTAAGGCCCTCTTGGAGGATGTTCACATCACTAGAGGAGTTTAAGACAGCACCCAGGCTGCAGTCATCTGCAAACTTGCTCAGCCACAGGCCACTGATTTTGGCTTGCACCTCAGAAAAGTATATCCTAAACAGTAGAGGCCCCAAGACCAATCTTTGGGGGGTACACTGCTCATTATGGGTCAACTACTAGAGGTGGCTTCCCCTATTTTGACTCAGTGGGTTCTATCAGTGAGCCAGTAAGCTACCCATCTGGTAACATATGGTTTGATGCCAAGCTGGGAGAGTTTATCTATTTTGCCTGAGTGTGGAATAGTGTCGATGGCTTTGGCTAGGTCAAGGTAAGCAGTGTGCACAGCCTTCCCCTCATCCATGTCTTTGGTGACTGTTTCGAAGAAGTCGATCAAGTTTAACAGGCATGATCTCCCTTTGACAAAACCAGACTGTGTGGGGTCAAGCATTTGGAGGTTGCCAATGTCCTTGTTTATAAGGTCCATAATAATGTGTTCCATTTCCTTGCAGATCAGGCTAGTTAGGCTAATAGGCCTATAAATGCCTGGGTCAGTGGACGCTCCACCTTTGCATAGAGGGATCACAGTGATTATCCTCCATTTGGCTGGGATGGAGCTAGTGCTCAGGCTTTGGTTGAAAAGGGTGCCCAATGGAGCTGACAGCTCATGCCTGAGTGCATGAAGGATACAGCCAGGGATGTTGTTGGGTCCCATGGAGACTGTATTTTTTGCCTTTGAGAGGGCATTAAACACTTGCTCCCTGGTAATGAGGGGAGGAGGGCAGGTGCTGGGATGTCCTGGTTTACTGATGGGAGGGACAGGGGAGAGAGAGGTTTTCACTAAACCTGTCTGCCAGTAGGTTGGCTATATCTATGACATTTGTGTATGTGGTGTTATTGACCACCATTTCAGAGCAGATTTGGGTGTTAACTTTTAGACTGCAGACATATGTGAAGAAGGCCTTGTGATTGTCCTTAGTGGATTGGCCAATTTGGACTCAAAGTTAGCCTTAGAGGATTTCACCAGTGACCTTATTTGCTTGTTCAGACAAAGGAGAGATTGCTTCCAACTTGGCACCTGCTCCTTCTTGGTCCTGGACAGCAATTTTTTCCTTTTATTATAGAGTTTGTTTATTGCTGCTGTCCACCAGACAGATTTACTCTTCCTTGAAGAAGATGATTTGGTCGTGTCAAGTATTGCTGAGTCTATACAGCTATGTAGGTGCTCATATAGTTTTTTGGTGTAGGCTTGGACATTAGTGCTAGTTACTTCTGAAGGGATGGTAGCTGAGAAGTTGCTTATACCTGCTCTCAGGAGATTGTAGTCAGCTTTGGAAAAGTTTTTTTGTTTGACTCTGACAAGGGGGGGGTGGTCAGGAGAGATGGTGACTTCGAAGGTGATCGCTTTATGGTCAGATCTTACCAAGGAGGATCACATTGTAGAGGTGCTACAGTGGCTACTCATATTGATTAGTACCAGGTCCATGATATTTTTATCTCTCATAGGGGTGTCGACCAGCTGATCCAATGCACTGGCATTGACAAAGTCAAGGAATCTCTAGGCATTCATGCTTGGGCTAGAATAGGTCTTCCACTCTATGGTTGGCTAGTTAAAGTCACCCAGGATCAGAGTAGAGGGTTGAATCTTGATGGATTCAAGTAAGACCAGATAGGTGGAGTGGACGTCTTGAGTCATGGTTGGGGTCTGTAGCTAGCTATGATTTGAATAGGTGTTTTGTCAACAGTTAACTGCACTTGGAGTGTCTCCTGTGTGTCATACTGTTTGACCAGCCTGGAGGTGTGTATGTCTTTGATAAATATTGAAATTCCACCTCCTTTGGCTTTGTAGCCCTCCATTTGGGGTCTGAAAGTATGGTAGAATGAGTAACCTGTTAAGGCTGGGGTGCTTTCCACAGTTCTGAACCAGGTTTCAGTGACTGCACAAATGTCAGCATCCTCCAGGCCAAGGAATGCTTACAATGAGTGCAGTTTCATGCTAAGACTCCTAGCATTTAGCAGCATGACCTTTAAATTTCATTTAGAAGAATTTTTTATGTTGGTAATTTTGTGCTCATGACTTTGCCTAAAAAAGGCACTATGGGGGAGGCAAGAGCCTTTGCCAGAAGCTTGAAGACCAAGTGAGACAGATGAAGGCCATCTCTGGCAAAGCATCATGGTCTGTCAATCATGTCCTCCCAGGCTGTCAGGTACTGGATCCCCTTGGAATGACACAAGAAACTAAGCCAATTGTTAAAGTCAATCATTTTCTGTTTGTATTGAGGCATCATTCTGGGTGATGGCAGGATGCTGCTTAAGGCTAAGGACATACCTGCCTGGGACATATATTCAGCAAGCTCAATCATATCTCTCTTCATATAGTCCAGAGAGGTAATATCTCAAGTCATTCACACCAACATGAACTATGATAGAGTCATAACAGTACCTGTTGTTAAGACACTTGAATGCATGTGTAATACGGCAGATTCTAGCACCTGACAAGCAACTTACTGTGACTTTCTCCTTGTCTAGCCTGGTGAGGGGCACATCTGTGTGTCTCATGATAGAGTCACCTATGACCAGTATGTTGGGTATGTGGCTGGGCCTTAGAGGCTGTAAGACACAGGCGTGTGTACTATGTGTGATGTTTGGTGCTGTGGCTTGTGATGTGCATGTGTGTGTTTGCTTCGGAAGTCTCTTTTGATTTGGTATGTTATTGTTGAGAAACTACACATATGTAGGAGTGTGTTGTACAGGTGTGGGTGGTGTTAGAGGTGTGGTGTTTGTAGTGTTTGTGCAGACAACCTTCTCAGTGCCAGATGTACTGGCTTGTAACTGAGAGAGCAAGGATTCTAGGTTCTTAATGTAATTGTATCTCTCACACATTGTGTTCCTAGGTGGTAGTAGTAGAGGGTTGCCCGTATACATAAGGCAGTTGCTACACTGTCTCCGGATGCCCATATCAACCAGACTAGCAGGAGAAACCACGGGAAATTGTCCATCCATGGTTGCCAGAATCTGTGGAAGAGAGGTCAGGGATAGTAGAGAGGGTACTATCTGAGGAGAGTACCTATAGGTGTGAATAAGGCAGGATAAAATCAATACAGTAGCTGAAAGTGAGGGCCTCACTTAGACAGGAGTGCTGGTAAGGGAAAGAAATGCAGCTGAGATACCTTGCAATGGGTTAAAATAGTGCAGCAGTGGTGCATGATGTGCAAACAAGCACAAACTCACACAAACACAGAATTTAAATACCACAAAAACTAAAGTAAAATAGAAATACTGAAATTGATCAATCAACCCTTGTCCCTGAGCTCTTAGTTAACCACCCTATGCCAGATCAGTTCCAACCAGTTCACTTTCTCCCACTAAGTGCAGCCAGGACCCAGTCAACACAAGATGGCGTACCAGGAAACACAGGAATCACACACACAGATCTGGATACATCAAAAACCTGTAACCAGACTATGCTAAAGATATTTAAACTCTTCTTAGGTTGATTTAACACAGGAAAACAGATGCACACTTATAAACAGTAGCAAATGAGCAAACTGATTTAAACAAATTAACCAAAAAAAGCTCAAAACTGAGCCCTGTTCTAGCAACCTTCAAATCAGATGTGTTCTAACTGTACACTCCTGCCACTAGGGTACAGAGGAACCCTCTCTAAAAAAGATGGCCTGGATTAGTGCTCAAGTTATACAAACAGAGCTAGATTCTGCAGTTCTGAATCTAGTTTAAGCTACAGAAAACAAAGTGCACCAATTTCAGAAAGAAACAGTTCAAATAAGCAGGCACAATAAACCCTCAAACAGCAATTCCCATCTCAGAAGGGCAGAATCTACCCTCTCCTCCACAAGAGTGTAGACCACAAACCTTCTTAATGTAAAATAACTGTCCTGAAGTCCAAGTGCTTAAACCAGAACTAAGACACTTTTAGGATAACAGACACACTAAGCCTTCAAACAGCCATTCCCAGATTAAAAGGATGTAAGCTACCTCTCCTGCCCCAAGAGTATAGATCACAAACCTTCCTAATGTAGAGTAATTAGCCTGAAGCCCAAGTGCTTAAACCAAAAGGTTTAGAATAACAGTTGCAATTTAATTAGGCTAACAAGCAGTAATAAATGCAGCAGAATAAATGCAATTGAATACTTTTAAGAACAAGCAGCAAAAGCAAAATAAAGTAATAAAGTAGGAAGAAACACAAGTACAGTAAAAGCAGATGAATAAAGTGCAATTTTTTTAGGTTAAGTGGAAAGGGAGGAAACAAAATAATTCAAGGTGGAGAAACTAAGGGGTGGGCCTTCCCAGATGATCTCTCTCTCTACTTAGTAGAATGAGCTGATGAGATGAGACTGGGAGGAGTGTCCAAAATGAGATTTGTAGTATGGGCGGGCAACTCAAAAGCTACCAAATGCAGTCAGAGATATTCAGAGCAAGCAGGGCACACAAATACTTCAGCTAAATACAGATATTTCTAAATAAAACAGCAAGGCTTTTTCTCAGCTCCCCCCACTAATTAACTGATGCCATTCACAGTTTGCAAAGGAATTCTTTGGTAAGTTTAACTGACCCTAGCCAAGAACTCTTAAAACTCCAACAGAACAGAAAAGTTAAAATAAAACAAGTGTAATACTAGAATAAGAACAAAACAGAAGTGATCAAACCTTAAATGAAGATCTTCAAATCAAAATAAAATGTAGTCAGAGATATTCAGAGCAAGCAGTGCACACAAATATTTCAGCTAAATACAGATATTTCTAAATAAAACAGCAATGCTATTTCTCAGCTCCCCCACTAATTAACTGATGCTATTCACAGTTTGCAAAGAAATTTTTTGGTAACTTTAACTGACCTTAGCCAAGAATTCTTAAAACACCAACAGAACAGAAAACTTAAAACAAAACAAATGTAATACTAGAATAAGATACAAAATAGAAGTGGTCAAACCTTAAATGAAGAGCTTCAAATCATAATAAAATGTAGTCAGTTCAAAATAAAACCCAGTGATGAATTATTCTTATCTTATCTATGCCCACAAAGGAAAAATGTGCAGTCATATGTGAAATAGTCTGTCCAAGTCTGAAAGGCTTGCTCTTGGTGTAAATGACTTACCCTGGCATAGGCTTGCTTTATAGATTTGCCTTACACTGGATTAAGTCACTTAAACTGACAGCAAATTTTTTGGAATCTGTCCTAGTATGTTTATAATGGGTACGTTGCATATTCCTACAGTGAATAATGCTAAGATGATCAGATACACATTCCTTAAAGGTATACCCAGTTAGCCCTCATGTACACCAACCCAAATATACCATGTTTGTGGCACTGCATGCAATTAGTTCTCGGGCAGTAAATGAGTTTCTGGAACTTTTAGTGTTGAAAATGTGTTTTTTACACAAAAAGTGCAATTGCTGCATTGCTTACAACCATATGAGGTACTCAAAATCATCCTAGGCAATTCATGGATTGCACATGGTTTTAAACTGACTGAAATGTTGAGATGCATTTTTATTTCTTTTGTAACTAAAGAAAGTAGATAACACATCATTAATTCTTAAAACTGTCCTAATGCTTGCAAATGGCATTTTATGGTATTGGAATTTGTGCTAAAATTTAAAATCTGATTATTTTTTGTTGCTGTTTATGCAGTTGGTGTAATGTATAAGTCAACAAATAATTCCTTTTTACTTCAGAAACCTCTTTATGAGATTTAAGAATGGAAAATGTATTATAACCCCAATGTCTATGTGCTAGATCATTGGATACATCTTAAGTATCAATTATTGGAATTTTATTAAATGCTTCTTTCCAAGTCTAGGAATGCCCAGGTGGACTTTCTCCTCATCTCCAGCTTCTTCTCTACTATCTGTCTCACTGCAAATATTGGCTCCATTATAATGCATAATGATCTGAATCCAAACAGCTCATCTCCTATCTCACTGTCTACTAATCTGCATATTCATTTATTAGTCACATCCTCCAGCACTTTCAAGCAGTATGACACGAGTCTGATACCTGTGTACTGCCCAATTTATTTATACTGCAATGCTACATACACAGGTAAATGTTCTTATTTTTGGCCTGTGAATTATTATTGGTAAACATGTAAATATAGATAATTAAACCTTAGTCTAAAAATAAAATAAAACAAAATTTGAAAGCCTTACCATCAATTTGAATTGTCATCTATCTGTCACAAATTAACAGTAGCGTTTTTATACTGAGCTAACAAGTTTGACACTTCAAGAAGCATATGGAGGAATATCTGACAAATTTTTAAGGATCACAGATCTGACTACTTCACAAAACCCTGCTGTTTTAGTTGGCTTGCTTTGAATAGGGTTTACAAGTATAAAGTAGCCTCCAGTTAACACATATAAGGGTCATTACATGAGAAAAAAATACTGACATGACTTATGTGAGCTATGGCATCACTGACTCACATGTCTGTCACCGTAGCTAAATGAAAAAAGTATGGTTATGTCTAGGATGAGATATATAAAAAGGGACACAAACTGAACTGCGAGAAAAAGACAAACTCTATGAAAAATAAAATTAAATCGGGACTTCCAAGATGGCTGCACACTCATCAACAGCTTAATTTCAGATGACCCAGTTTGAAAATGAAACTGTAAGATATGAGCCAGTGATATTATAAGTTTGAGTAAAATTCAGTTACTGGTTAGTAAGTGCACCGCCTGGATCCTGACAAATAAACTTACAGAACCTGAAAGGAAATCAACCAGAAAAGATCAACTGAAAACCCTGAATGAGAAGAATCCTGCAGCTCTTCAGCAAAAAGCAGTTCAGTCTTCAACTTTGGTACAAGTGATGCCTTCCAGTAATTTAAAGGAAAATAATAAATAAAGTGTACTCAGAGGTGATTAAAATAAATAAATCACTGAAGGACTATGTTAACTCAAATACTAAAAGGCTGGAAAAATAGAAGTAGCTTTAAAGAGCTATTCAGATGAACTGATAAAACTGCAAAAATTAGAGGTTGGAATGAATGACTGAGTATAAAACTTCTCAATAATGATGTTTATAAAATGGTAGAATTAGAAGACAGAATGTGCAAAAAACTGATATTTTCTGCTGTACCAGAGAAACGGGTAGGAAAAGACAGTATTCGTTTTATGAAAGCACATATAAGCATCTGGCTGGTATTCCACAGCAGGATTTGATAATTAAAAGGGCACACTGAGTCTATACTCCAAAATTGGTCAAGAAAAAGCAGCCAGGACCTGTATTCTTTGAGATACAGTCATACCATCAGGAAAAGTTGATCCTGACAAAACTGTGGAAGAAGGGGAAAGTATTAAAAATAGAAGACAGCAGGACTTTCAGGATGGCTGTACACTGATAAACAACTTAAAGGACCACTATGGGCAAACAATGAAAAAACATATATTTTTTATCTTGCCATGATTTACTGCACATCCTAAAGCTGCCTGCAGCAAAATAAGTACTCATTCCTAATTTTATTTATTTTTTTTACTCTTGTCTGCCCTCATAGGGGCAGACATTATGATTCCTTTGGAAAGCTAAATCTGTCTCAATGCACAGACTGTGAGAACAAATAGCCCTACCATTTCTTGTCAGACTAGACTTCCATTCACTTAGAATGGAACACCTGAAAAAAATTGCCAAGTTTGAGAGTCTGCAGCTCATGTGTCATTGACTGGTATATGCTGAGTTTTACAAATGTTGTTCCTATTGATGTACTACACATTCTCTGAAAGAAACTTGCAAAAGTGTCAACAAATTATGGAGATAAAAAAGGCTTTTCACAAGGAGCAGTTTTGCAAGTTTCAATTCCTGGCCAAGTTACTCCTCCCATCTCCCCTCCTTTAGTGGGCTACAGTCTCACATTTCCAGCTTGGGTAGATTCAACTATTTCGTCAACTTTGCATGACAATAGACATCAAAAAAATTACAGCCTATTGTGCTACTAAAACTGTTCCCTTATATGTCTCTTCACTTCTGAATAGCATTTCCCCAGGAATAAAAAAAAAAACAAAGCACACACATCAATCCAGAGTTTGGGCCAATCTATCCATTTCTTAATGTGCACAGTAAAACAAACATTCAGTTTCTAATGTGTTCTGGCTGCTGACATGGTTATCTTTACATAGTTATTCTCTTATAGTATAACCTGAACTTATGGTATTCAATGCCGAGCTTTACAACAGTTCTCAGTTTCTTAACAATGACCTCCCATGCTTCTGATGTGACCCAGTACTTTGTCAATATACTGTTAATACATAGATTAATACAGATATTTGTGCACATATGACACGTACAATAATACACATATATCATCATTGTTGTTGTGTCTTTCGGCTTTTCCCGGTTAGGGGTAGCCACAGCGGAACTCCAGTCCTCTAATCATATACCATCATTAAAACAAGATAAATGCAATATAAATCATATCAATATAGTTATGATTTCTAGTTTATGACCCTGTTTGTCTATTGAAACTTCTTTTTGAATTTATGTTCAAGCAATTGTATATTTGTTGTATATTATCTTGTTTAATTGTTTCTCAATATTCTAACCACTGTATGCTGCATCAATTGTAAAACTGATTTTACTCCTCTTATATTTTCTATGCTCTTTGTACAAAATAACTATGTTTGTATAATTTATTTTTATTATTTTTTTATAATTGTTTACTATGTATCTAGAGTTTTTCTCCCTGAACCTCCGCTGAAAACGGTCACCTTGTGTCCAGTCGGACTAACCCGGTAAACAAATGGAAAATAAGTAAAAAAATAAAATATACTAAGAAAGTCAATCAATATACCAAGAAAAATCCAAAACTTAAGAAAAAAAAAACACAGAAGGAAGGAAAATATTTCATTGATGCTGTCATGAAAATCCCACTCACTTATTCAGATATTATGAGCAAACATATATATATATATATATATATATATATATATATATATATATATATATATATTATAACATATGTAATATATTAGGAAAAACAACGTACCCAACACACTAGTCATAGATGACTCTATAGTCAGGCACACTGATGTCCCACTCACCAGTCCAAACAAGCAGAAGGTTACTGTCAGCTTCCTGCTGGGTGCCAGGATCTGCCACATAACCCACGCACTCAGGTCACTCCACAACAAGTACAAATATGACTCTGTCATTGTCCATATTGGTGTGAACGAACCGAGACGTACCTCCCTGGGCTACATGAAAAGAGACATGGAAGAGCTCTCTGATCTTGTAGCCCAGGCAGGTATAACCCTAACCCTGAGTAGCATTCTGCCATCACCCAGAATGATACCGCAGTACAAGGACAAAATGATTGACTTCAACAAGTGGCTAAGCTTCTGGTGTCATTCTAAAGGGATCCAGTATCTGTCTGCCTGGGATGACATGCTCAACAGACGAAGATGCTTTGCCAGAGATGGCCTGCACCTGTCGCCCATGGGATTCCAGATACTGGCTAAGGCTCTTGCTGCCTCTATAGTGCCTTTTTTAGACAAGGTTCAAATGACAAATTCACCACTGTAACAGGAACAGGCAAGCAAAAACTGAGGGTAATGCTACTCAGTGCTAGAAGTCTAAATATCAAAATGCACTCACTCAAAGCACTCCTTAAAATGGAGAACATCGATAGCTGTGCAATGACTGAGACCTGGTTCAAGGCTCCAAAGAGCACCCCTGCACTACCAGGCTATAACTCATACCACACTTTTCGGCCACGTAACCTGGACCGGAACACCAAAGGTGGAGGTGTGTCCATATTCATTAAGGATATCCACACCTCCGGGCTAGTTGCTCAGCATAAGGCATCCGAGGTTATCCAAGTGCAACTAACTCTGGGCAAAACTGCAATCCAAATTGTAGCTTGCTACAGATCCCCCATCATACCCCAGGATTCCCACTCCTCTTTTCTTGATATACTGGAAAATATTAGGGTTCAAACACCCTAATAATGGGCAATTTCAACTACCCCACCATTAACTGGGAAAACTACTCAAGTACCAACTCCTTCACTCAACGCTTTCTGGAATTCACAAATTCCAGTGCCCTGGATCAACTTATTCACACCCCCACCAAGGGCAACAATATCCTAGACCTAGTCATTATCAACATGAGTGACCAGTATTCCACACCCGAAGTCAACTCCTCGTTGGTTAGATCCGACCATAAGCTAATCACCCTAGATATCCACATCCCTCCCCCACCCCCCCATTAAGGAAACCACGATAAAAAAGATTTCTCCAAGGCCAACTTCATGCTTCTTAAGACAGAAGTGGAGAACTTCATGACACCCATGCAGAAGGACAATACAGTTACGACTGCTGAATCCTACACAGATGCACTCTATAAGCACTTACATGATCGTGCTATCCCAAACAGAACCAAGAAGCTATCCTCCAAAAAAAGGAAGCCAATCTGATGGTCCCCTGCCATAAACAAACTGTACAACAGAAGGAAGAAACTGTTGCAAAAAAGAGTAAAATCCCATGAATGGTGGTGCTCTCTGGTCAGCCTCAGTAAGAAGATGAGATCCCTTATAAGAGCCTCCAAAGCTAGCTATGAAAATAAAATCTCCACTGATTCTAAGGACAGCCACAAAGCATTCTATAGCTATGTCAAGAATCTCAATGGCAACACCCAGATCTGTTCTGAGTTGCAGCACAACGGCATGAAAATTACAGAACCAAATGATATTGCCAACATCCTTGCAGATAAGGTCAGTGATAACTTTACCACCCTCTCACATCCTAAAGGGCCCATATCTGTACAGGAAGAATGCAGAGTCCCCGTAATCACAACTACACAGGTAAAAGCTGCACTCTCTAAAGCCAATAGCCTAGTACCTACCTATGAAGCTATTATTAGGCTAAATACAGTATTATATAGCATTGAAATGTGCTGACATAAGGGTAACAGTTCATTATTTACTCATAAAGCAAATGTCAGAGTGGAAAAGTTCAAGTAGTGGATAAAGAGGAGGAGGGGAAGAGAAGAAAGAGTAAGAAAAAGTATTTGTTAGAAGTAATAATTAGGGTAGATATGAGAGGCAAGAGAAAAAAATGAGTAAAAGTAATATTACAAGTAAGAGAAACGAAACCAAGGAAAAGAATAAATAACATGGACAACAAGATTTACAGCTGCAGACTGTCGAGTGGATGGGTAACAGGTGTCATAAAACTGGGTTTGGAGAAAAGTTTGGTGACTTTGAACAAACAGATTTTTCCGCATTAACTGTGTATTTTGTGTGTGTGTGTGTGTGTGTGTGTGTGTGTGTGTGTGTGTGTGTGTGTGTGTGGTGTAAAAGAACTATAAAGCAAATCTGCACTAATACCTGCTTGCTGCCCTGCTGAGGGTGACACTTGTGCAAATGCAGTGGACTGGCTCCGGTAGGAAGAGATGACAGCATACCTCTCAACATCATAGAACAAGAAATCTGGACAAGACCACAAATAATGGGGGACAAAGGTCCAAAAATTGGGACAATTTATAAATATTGCACTTACAAACTTAGAAAGCTGATAAACAGGTTTTGCATTAGAGTGAATTTTCTTAAGGATATGAAGTGTGAAAATCAAATGCCTGTCAACTTTCTGACTTCAGTGTTCAATGATTTGCCATTGATTTGACAGAAAACTGAAATTTTATGAAAAACAGACAAAAAATCTGGACTTTCTGCAAAAATCTGTACTGTTGAGAGATATGGATGGGAGCCCTGAACCAACACCCATTAATCATTTTCCTTTGTTTGCCAAAGCCATTACAGTAGTGTTTTGCAGAGAGGTGGGGAAAGCCTTAAATTTGACTGGTATGTTGTGTGGGTGTGGGCAGCTGTGTTTGTGGAAGGTGGAGGTGTGCCTTTGTAAGTGTGGTGCGAATGTTGTGGATTATGAAATGGAAAGATTAAGAGTGAAATTGTGCTCAGTGAAGTCCCTATCAATTTCATCACTGCATGATTCAGACATATACATTCCCCTATGTTTGTCAGTACTGTGTTTGAGTGCATTATTTTGGAGTGTGGTATCACTGCTACAGCTGCTGCTACTCTTTAAATACAAGCATCTGCTTTGGAAGTTTTCTCCAGGAGTCTGGTACTGAGAGGATGAGAGACATGCTACAGGTATACAATTAAGACAAACTAGATAAAGCAATAGTAAGAAAAAGTACTAGGTCACATCAGAGGCTTGGTAGGTCATTGTTAAGAAACTGAGAACTGTTGTAAAATTTATCATTAAATACCATAAGTTCAGGTTATACTATAAGAGAATAACTATGTAAAGATAACCATGTCAGCAGCCAAAATGCATTATAAGTTGAATATTTTACTGTGCACATTTAAAAAAAATGGATAGACTGGCCTAAGCTCTGGACTGATGTGTTTTTTTTTTTTTTTTTTTTTTTTTTTATTCCTGGGAAATGCTATTCAGAAGTGAAGAGACATACAAGGGAACAGATTTAGTGGCACACCAGGCTGTGATTGTTTTTTTATGTCTATTGTCATGCAAAGCTAACTAAATAGTTGAATCTAGTAAAGCTGGAAATGTGAGACTGTAGCCCACTGAAGGAGGGGAGATGGGACGAGTAACCTTGCCAGGAACTGAAACTTGCAAAACTGCTCCTTGTGAAAAGTCTTTTTTATCTCAGTAATTTGTTGACACTTTTGCAAGTTTCTTTCAGAGAATGTGTAGTACATCAATAGGAACAACATTTGTAAAACTCAGTGCATACCAGTCAATGACACATGAGCTACAGACTCTCAAACTTGGCAGTTTTTTTCAGGTGTTCCATTCTAAGTTAATGGAAGTCTAGTCTGACAACAAATGGTAGGGCTATTTGTTCTCAGTCTGTGAGTCAAGAGTAAAAACAAAATAAAATTAAGAATGAGTACTTATTTTGCTGTATGCAGCTTTGGGAGATGTAGTAAATCATGGCAAGATAAAAAAATATATGTTTTCTTCATCATTTGCCTGTAGTGGTCCTTTAATTTTAGCTCTCTCATTGTGAAAAAAGAAACTGAGAAATAAGAGCCAATGATATTGTAAAAGTTACTGCTTTCCAAAAGCATGGAAGCCTTTTTTTTACATCTGCAGCTGGAACAGAGATAAGAAAAGAACAGACTGGAATCAGAGTAAGTAGGAACACAGGCTGTAGCATAAGCTTGAGCATGGGTAGCCTTAATTTTAGGTTAGGTAATGCCTGTGGGTGCAGCTGTCAATTTGCAGCAATTGTTGCTATCTGGTGGGTTAAACCTCATTTTTTGAAGATGTACATAGTTTATGAGTGTTCTAAGTTAAGAGCGGGTGGGGATGTTCTGATATGCATTTAATTTTTTGTTTGACAGTTTCATTAAAACAAAATGTCTTGAAAAAAATGTGACATTGTTTTAAATGGAGATTAAAAAAAACAACTGTATAAAAGATCCATTGAAGGCAGTACATGCTGAGGCACTAGAATGTATTAAATCTGTTTTTTTTTTTTTATCCTGGACTGGATTGTCGTATTTGTTTTATATTCTCTTAATTCATGTTGTTTTGTGCATAAAATATCAGTCTACTAAACACTAGTGTGTATCTGTAAAACAATCAATTGCAAATACTCATTCAAAAAAACTGTCGTATAATGTGTGGTAATAGTATTTTTTTATTTATTTTATTTATTTTTTATTTTTATCATGATTATTGTGCATATTACTTTGAAACATAAATAGCCTTACAGGTATAGACAAAAAGGAAAGTCTATTGAGTTATATGAAAGGAAAATTCCACTTTCTCCTACAGTTTAAGTTAACTCTTAGGTTGCATTTCTCCCTACAATATAGTTCCAGTGTTGTGCAGGTACCATAAACCTGCTTGTACTTTATATTTTCTTGCCTTTGAATCATAGAAAGGGAAAGACCACACACTTTTTTAGACATAACTTCTCACATAATTTGCTGAGGAATTTGTCTACTCCTGCATGACATACCACAGATACAGAGAATTTGTTGTCAGGTAATGCTGATAATCTTATACAGGTAATTAGTCCTGCTGATGCCGGGTGCTCATCAGGTTCTGTAAAATAAAGAGGTGTGAAATTGTTTCCACTGTCTTTATTGCAGAGAGGAGGAGAACTTAAAGTGATTCACAGCTGCTTCCAATGTAGCCATGCCTTTCATAGTAAAACACAGGAATTAGATCAGTCAGTGGTTCAAATGCAGTTGTCACCTCTTTTGAAAACTTTACATAAATAGCATCACAGTACTGAAATGCTAAGGTTTATTGTTTATACTACTTTACGTTTTAATATGACTAAAATGTTGTATCAAAGATAGCTGTGACATTTAGATAAAAGTCAGAACATATTTTTTTCTTGTAATTCTTGTAAAATGACAACACATTTATCAACATGTGGGGGGGTCTGTCAGTTCATCTTGGACTACAAAAAGATACTTTGAACAAAGGCCTGCAATTTAGCTGCTTTTTGGTTGCAGCTGTAAACTCCTTAGTATACTGTAAAACAAGCTCTGAAACACACACAAATGAGGGCCATTCAAAAAATAAAAGAAGCAGGCCTGTTATAGAAGATAAATAACATACCAGTGACTAAAACAAATTCCATTATATGTCAATGGCATGGGAGTACCACCACTCTCATATCTGGCATTACTCATATAAAGCAGACTTGAAATGGATTATGAGAAAAAGAAAGGCTTAAAGAAAAACAAGATCATGTTGATATGTCAAGCCCTTTTAGTAGCCATTTTGCAGAAAAAAATATATTACAATTCTATAAAAAGCAGAGTGATTTTGAGGTATTAATATAGCTCAAATTACAAAGATAGCTGAAAATTTTGATTTTTTTTTTTAGTTCTAAGATGGAGTTGTCCTGTAAAAAATATAGAGTGCAAATAGGAATAATGCTGGAAACACTCTTGTAAAGAAATGAGCATGTGAATTTGGCAAAGAAAGGATTTCAGGATGGATATTCAGCAGAATATGAGGGCCAAATGTAAAGGGGAGTATATATTATTATATTAACTGGTAGAGTAGCTCCAGTAGTGATAGAAGAGGAAACAAAGACAATGGTAGATTTGTGGTAATAAGGGGCTACTGCAAGGGGAGGATGATTATGCTGACATGTATTTAAATTCAACCTAAAAATGGTATTATGGGGCTTATGAAAATTTTGGGAGAAATAATCAGCTTTCAGCAGGGAATATTACTTATAGGTGGGACCATAAATTGATTTACAGCAGCGAGCATGTATCAAGGGGACTTATATTGGAAATATATAACAAAACAGGGTAGATTTTTGAAGAAATTTATGAAAATATTTGGTAAAGAAGATGAGAATTCAGTAGTAGGAACTTGCTATAATTTATATTTTTCCCCAAGGTACAATAATTAGCTAGACTAGACAGAAATTATATTTTATCGAAACATGCACATTTAATTGAAAACTTCAACACACTTTCAATAACTATTTCATATCATCCACTGATATAAACTAAGGGGGGGATTCAATAAAGCTTACATGATAATTTTTACCACCTCAATGCGCACACGGGAACAAAATCTTTTAGATTCAGTAAACTCCTCATAGCGGCATGCACACTTGCAAATATGGAAACTTTTGCGGCAAGCAAATTACAGCATAAGTAGCTGAATTTTATGCTAATGAAGCAAATCAACATGGTGGAGCTATTCAACAACCTGTAAAGCAACCGTGTAGATTGTGTTTGTATTGGCTTTGTATTCCAAAACTTTCTGAATACAGCTATGGAAATGAGTCTACACGGAAACAAGAGCAAGTAAATGCTTTTACATTTGTACAGACCTGCCCTTAACATGTAACACTGCACATATTCTGACCTCATTACACAGGGTGGATGCTAGAAAATCAGTGTAACAATCATAATAATTCCATATTTTTAAGTGCCATGACATAAATGCAGCTTTGCTCCCCCACCCCCAAATGAAGAATATATTTGTAAGTAATGCAAGCTGCTAAAATGTGTAAACCTCCATGAAACTGAGTATTACACTGTAATGTAAGCATATGCAGAATGTAGCTGATGGATTACAGTATTCCTCTGTTACAGCACTGGCCTTCTGTGCAGTTTTCCTGCCTACATAGTTACTAACCATGTAGGTTCTGGGCTGTCAGCACAGTGAAGATGTAAATGAGGTCAAAACTCATTAGAATTGTTGAATCACAAAAAAGAGTAACCATTTAGGGATGTTTACTTTGTGTAAGCACTTCCATAGTGTTCATGTTGAATGCATGGCAACAGTGAATGCGGATATCGGGGAGATATGTCAGGTTACATTTGCAGAGGTAAAATATGTAGGACTGTGAAGGGTTAAAGTGGATGTAAGCAGTGCACATTTCCTAAGTTCTTTGTCATCCTCTTTATTGTTTGCTAAAATGTATCAGATCTGTTCACATTAGTTTAAAATTTATTTTTTAATTTTCGTCCTTGTTTGTGTGATGTGGTGCTTAGTGCAACCATGAGGAAAAGAGGAATGAATGGCAGATTTCTGTGTGTTCTTGTGTAACTATTCCTGTGGCAGCCCATGTATGTGTTAGGGCTGGGATATAGATTGTCCTGGGTTCAACTCCAGGTGTGCAACCTTTCATTCACTTTTTATGGTGCATGTGAAATCCTGAGAATGGAGAAAATATCAGTTTTGCCTCTGCTTACCTTATTTATGGAAAGGTGTGCGGAGGTGCGCATAGCTGCACATAAAGCACCAATTAGCAAGAAACAGGCATGTTTAATAGATGCAGGTTATAGTATAAACAGGTAACCTGCATGTTAATCAACCAATCCAACACGGTGGAGTTATTCAACAATGTATAAAGCATCCATGTAGCCTACATCCTGGTATTTCCTTTATCCTTCAATACCACTGGAGTAGAGACAAGAACATTTTAACTGACACAATGATAGGGGCTGCTGCAGCTATTCTATATCTGTATGTGCTAGAGACTGAAGCCAGTGCTGCTGGTGCTGCTGACAACAGGCCTAGACTGAGAAGAACAGTGTTCAACCCCAGGGTAACTTTCCAGGTCCTACATTAGCTGGGGATTGTAGAGCATTACAGGGTGGACAGGGACACATTACAAGAACTCTGTGAGCTCTGCCATCCTCAACTCAGAGCCCGAGCCAACTGAGGGGAACCCATCCCAGTGGAAACTAATGTATGTGTAGCCCTTAGAATATTATCTACTGGTACCTTTCAAAGACCAAATGGGGACATGATGGGTGTGTCACAGACATCGGCCTCCAGGATCCTCCACCATTTTCTGGATGCCATGTTCATAAATGCCAGTCAGCACATATTTTCCCCCTGCACTTCTGAAGAGACAGCCAGCAATATGGAATTGCTTTACCATGTAGTGCACTATCCTGAAGTACTGAGTGCCATATATTGCACGCATGTACACATTAAGGCAGCATCTGGTTAACAGGGTAGAATCTACATTAACAGCAAGGGATACCAATCCATCAACTGCCAAGTTATGTGTAATGCTCAGAGAACTATCCTGAATTTGTGTGCTAGCAACCCTGACAGTTATCATGACTCCCATATCTGGCACACATCACAGCTGTACCAGATGTCTGCTGGGGACAGAAATCCCACAGGGCCATTTACTGGGGGATGCTGGCTGTGCCCTGAAACCATGGCTGATGACTCCCATCAGAACTGCACACACCCAATGAAGAATGCCATAATGAGGTGCACGCTCAAACTAGAAACATCACAGAGCATGTGTTTGGGATTCTGAAGTCACAGTTCCAGTGCCTAGATATATTCGGTGGAGCCCTGCAGTATAATCCATGTATGTGTATACAAATATTCACAGTATGTGCTATGCTGCACAATATGATCCTGCAGAAACAGCTGCAGTAGGATCAGCAAGGGGAAGGGACACACATCCCCCCACCAATGTCTAGGTCACCACAAGCACAGTTAGAGAAGGACTCGGAAGAGGAACCCCACATGCTGCTGTCCCTGTAGGCAGATGTAGGCATGCTCAGTATGCCCTTGCTTTGGCTAAGAGACAAAGTATAGCACATTCACTGACCACCTAGGAACCTAATACCTTTCTTTACTCACATTCATATAGTAAATTCAGAAGCCAGTAACTTACATAATCTTTAACTTCCCATCTATTGGTTGTGTACTGCTTGCATCAGTCAGAGTCAGTCCTGAACTAAATGTGTGTCAGCTGCTGCAATTGTAAGCTAAGTCCTGAACCTAGAGTGTATTATTTAATAATTTTATGGCATATCCTTGTATTTCCTAACTTGGTACAGTAAGCAAGTAAATAGTTGTGGATTTGTACAGAAAGTACCTTAGCATGTGACACCAGACACTTATATTACTTATATCTGTCCATTAGTAATTAGTAGGCCTCAGGCATAAAAGATTCATACAGTCATACCTCTGAAGAATTCTGATGTTCCCTGCATAGCCTCAGTTTAGCATCATACCTTTCTGCTGGTAAATCACTGAAGGCAGAAGTTACAAAATGATGACACACATTGCAGTTTCAGACTTTAGACTTGTTTGTGTCATAACAGTAACTGAGCTTTGCCCTCCCAAAAGAGGAGTGTACCCTTGTTCCTGCCATAACAGTAACTCAACTATGCTACCCCCAAAAGAACACTATCTGTGTGTTTGTTCAATCCAACCTGGACTTCCTTTGTTGGCAAATGCTTATCATATTATTCCCAGTTAATATCCTCCCACATGTTAAGGCCAGTGATATAGATAGGCTTACACACTGCATGTGTTAGATAACTGATAAATGATATCAAGAAACACAGAAAGGTAACACAGAGCTGTATATCTGTAAGTATAATTATGACAAGTTATATGATTACTAACAGCTCTATGTCCAAATATAGTGAAGAAAATTAAATGTACAAATTACAGCTGATCGTTTAATAGCAGTACACATTCTGATCCAGTTGGATGTATGAAGAATGACTTTCCATTTCACTGATGCAAAACTGTTTGTGTGGCCGGCCAAGAGGACTAAGGCATCCCTCCTGGTTTCTGAAACTATATTGGTGTTAGGGTTCAAATCCTGACATATGTAGAAGTGTGTGCTATCAAGTTTTACTGTGCTTGTGCAGATTTTGTGTATATGTTCCTTATTTTTAATATCTTTTCCCATTTGTCTTCTTTTAATTCTAGTTTTGCATGATGTGCCACACCCCAGAAAAAGTATGGCTAAGCTTATCTTGTTTGCGCAACATTGCAGAAACAGGAGAAAACCAGATTTTCTAGAAAGCAGGCACTGAAAAATAGAAAACAGATACATTCAATTAATGCTCTTAGCCATCTCAAAAAGCCAGCTTGGCATACAGATGGGACCAGGGTATATTAGCAATGCACCTGGTGTTTGTGCACTGCTTCCCTGAGCGCAAACAGGCCTAGCTCACATGAGTGTACACTTTGTTAACTATCATGCAAATTCTATGCTTTTTGTGCTATGGAATTGTATATATATTTTATTATTCCTGTTTACTGTCCAGTTTCTTTGTATGATATAAAACTACAGATGGAAACATTGCAAACTAAGGACACAATATAATATAATACATTAATATATATGTTGTGATAATAATAATAATAATAATAATAATAATAATTATAAGATATGTTATTTGCAATACATTCATTTGTTCCTCCCTCAAACCACTCCAATCAAGCACTACAACCCTGGGGTCTCATTATCTTTTCTACACATATATCAACCACAATACAAAGTGTTATACACAATATTGTGTGCTCACTCATGGACAGGGCTGCTTGGTGGTGCTCACTCAAACAGCCAAGTATGTTGAGTCAGGGTACTTGTGTTGTTACACATCTCGGCTTCCAAACAGCCTACTGCTATTAGGCTACTAGCCTCAGATGACACTATATGAAAGAAATGGCTAAAGAGTGACCAGACACTGTACTACTGTATCTGTATTCTTTATTTGTAATAGAACAAATTCTTGCCAAACAGTTAATTCTGTCAGAGCTATTTCAATTCTATTATAGCACAGCTAGACCGTTGAACACTCAGTCCAAGAACGTCACTAAAGAAAAACAAGTATTGTATACTTTATATACTTCAAAACACTGTTATTTTTGATATGGAAAAGTCCCTGTAATGCAATGCTCATATTATTTTTCTCATTTCTGTTATGCAAAAGTTCATGTTATTTTTAAGATAAAACAGTGCCTGTGGTAAAAACGTGTCTTTTTGTCATTGCTGAAATGTTATTTTTTTAGTTGAAAAAATCCCTGTGATGCAAATGTCCCTTTCTGTAATGCTGACGTGCAAAAGTTCATGTTATTTTTGAGATGAAACAGTCCTTGTGATACAAACATCATTGCTGAAATGTTATTTTTGAGATGAAAATGTTCCTGTGATGCAAATGTCTCTTTCTGTTACTGATATGTAAAAGTTCATGTTATTTTGAGATGAAACAGTCTCTGTAATGCAAAATCAATGAAACTTCCTTATTTTATAACAGGATGCCATGAACCCACAGCTATATGTTATTAATATCTGCCAGGGAACAATCTGTCAAATGGCTGTCAGCCTTTTCTCCTTTTCATCCCATCTCTACTGGTGTTCCTCAAGGCTCCATCTTAAGACCCCTTTTGTTTAACATCTTCACCAATGATCTTTTCTCCTCTTTTAAAGATTCTTCTCTCATTCAATATGCTGACAACTCCACACTCATCTCTATCTCTAATAACATTTTTGAACTACATTCCCTAACCCAACAAGCCCTACTATCCACAGGACAATGGCTTTCTCAAAACCTACTGATCCTTAATCCCAAAAAGACTAAACTCCTACTTTTCCTTCCCCATTCTCATTCTCACATTAAAATCTCCTTTGTTATTACATCTTCTAATAATACAACTATCATACCTGACAACCATACCAAACTCCTAGGGGTCATCATCGATGATGAACTAAAGTTCAACCTACACATACACCAATGTATAAAAAGAACACACCAGAAATTAGGCCTGCTTTATCGAAACAAAATATTCTTAACTCCTGATTCTAGACTTACTCTTGGACAGGCCCTCCTCCTACCTACCCTTCTTTATGCCGCCCCAGTCCTTATCAATATTCAGGCCACCACTCTTAATAAACTTCAACAAACCTACCATAAAATAGCCAGATTCATTACTAACTCCCCATACAAATCACACCACTGCACTGCCTTAAACTCTCTCCAGTGGCTTGAACTTCCCCAACTATTGCTATTTTATCAATTTCACATGCTTCACTCTATCCTTTACAAACCCTCCTCCAGTCCATCTATCTCTGGCTTAGTCTCTAGCTACACTCCATTCCAAACCCTCCGTACTTCTAATCAACAACTACTTGACATTTACCACCCAACAAAGTCCGTAGGCAAACTACTTTATAAACACTCTGTCGCCCATGCCTGGAATAGACTTCCCCTTGACTTATGTATAATTCCACACACCTCCCACTTTAAAGCAAACTAAAAACATATTTTCTCAATTCCAGGAACTGCCCTTGTAATGACCCCACTTAGTCTTCCCCCCACACTCTCCCTTATTAAGTACCCCACCCAGTCCCCCCTTTCACTTCTCATAAGGTATTTACACACTCTCCCTTATCAAGGACCCCACTTAGTTCCCCCTTTCACTTCTCATAAGGTATTTACATAATTCCACACAAACTGCAGAATTATATATTTACTTTGTTTTACTGCTCTACCCAATGCATATTCTCACTGAAAATTATGTTTCTTAATGTCTTTTTTGGCTCCTTCTCCATACTTGGAACTTTAAATTGTTTGTATGTACGTAACAAATGTAAAACTTTTGCTCTGCATAATTGTTTCTCACCACATTATTTTTTGTATTAATATGTTACGCTGTAATAGAAATGCATTGTTAGAGCTTTTCTCCTCAGGTCTCCACTGAAAATGGGCCACAAGCCCAGTTGGACTAAACCTGTTAACAAATGTCAATAAATAAATAATAAATAATATATCTAAACTAGACATTTCTAATAAAAGTCAACAGCTAATTGTTCTTGCAAAGCAAGCTATATTATTTTGAAAATCTGCTGTTCAGCCTTGCATATTTTTCCTTTCTACACACACAGTATTTTGGGGGAAAAGACTTTTAATTTATACACTCTCTATCAATTCCCCCTTTTAATTAAGACCCATGAAAATTGTAAGACAATTTACAAAACAATACAATCTTCAGTGCTTTGTATCTCTAGGTCCACTGCTGTATACAGATCTCTTGCATTTAATGCTATTTCTTCATATACTGTACTGTTGTTAACAGTTGTTACTTGATTAATGCTTTTATTAACACAAATTTTAACACATATACAAACTGTTGTGATTAAGCAGATAATGACAGTAAGAGCAATTAATGTGATAATTATAGTACCCTACCATCCTGAGAATAATCCACTTAGCCAATCTGACCATTCTGTACTCCATGTTTTCCTAACTTTTTAGGAAACTTCTGCAATCCTCTCTAGATGTTGATGTATAGATTCTGATTTGTCAGGAATGTAAGTACAGCATTCCATTTGGATTAAAGCAAAACACCCCCCTGACTAGCCAGCAAGTAATCCAAAGCCATTCTGTTCTGGAGGACCATTGTCCTCATTGCTGCCATCTCTTTTTTTATATCTGAGATAGCCCCGTGTGTTGCATTTGCTAAAACTTCCATTAGCTTCACAACCTTTCTTAGTTCCCAGCCAGAATTGTAACATTTTCTTGGACTATTAGGTTATTCATAGCTCCATTTTTGAAAAATTGTTTCATGTTTTCCTTAAAGGAAGCATTATGTATTGATTCCCAAACTGTTTTATTTTATCAACTCCCCCATGATACTCGAGCTTATCGCATAACCATAGGTGATGTAGGGTGATGGAATAGTTACAATTACTAATACCCACCCTAACTGTCCCTTTCTGTTGAAAACAGAGTATTCCTCTTTCTGCCTCCATTAAATGTAGATGTTCTTTTATGACTGACTGTTTTATAATTTTGTTTTTAAAAGATCCTTTAAACATAAATCCTGTGTCAGTAATATCTACTGGAACTGCATGCAGTGGCATCTTTCCCTGTAAGGAATGTGGCTACAAACCCAACAATTTGATCTGTTATGTGTTTTTGCAAACAATCTTTGCATGGCCAAAAATGTATTAACCTCAGGTACCCAATCATGGAGGTCCTGCTTTCGTAACCTGTTATAGTGTAGCATTTCTCCCCATTTTTTCTTTACAATCCTTTTATTTACATTGTGTGTTATATGTACATTTCTCCTTTGAATTACCCTTTCTTGATTATTTTCTTTGTTTACATTGCACGCTTCGAGCATTTTAATTTCTTCAAAAATATGTGTAACATACAAAATATAGAGTACAAACATTACAGTCTATAGGAGCGATATTATAAGGCATGCCCATGGCTTGCATCTCTGCATGCAAGGTCTGACTTCTTCTGTTTCCTCTGGCTGCTGTTCAACTGAATTAGTCAGCATCTAAAAATGAATTTAAATAGACTGCTACTTTCCTAGCACTGTTAACAGATTATTGTAGACTGTCACTTATTTGATTCTGTTTTAGCTATCATTAATTTACACCGATCTCTATGAACCAACATGATACATTTCCTTTGTTTAACTGTTGTCTTGGATTTACTTTTTCTTTTTCTATCCTTTGGACTCTGCACACTAATGGTCCTATTTGCTCAGTCACCTCGTAGGGTCCCTGCCAATTACTGTCCCATGGTCCTTCCTTTAAGAAGCTCTTTATGAGGACCTCATCCCCTGGTTGTAAAATCATTTCTGTAGGAAGCACTGGCATTTCTTTCCACAGACTGTAAGCCTGCTCTCTGGCAATCATGTCACATACACCCTGTATGTCTTTTAACCATTTTTGGTGTTCTACTGCTGTTAGTAATGGTCAGTTTTCTACTGTTTCTGGGTCACAGGGGAGTGTTAGGGGCATTTTCCTCCCTGTCATTACTTCAAAAGGTGAAATTCCTGTTTTACTGTTAGGGTTAGCCCTAATACCCAGTAAAATCCCTGGCAAATGTTTTACCCAGTCCTTACCTTTTTCCAGGCATGCCTTTTTTAATCTTCCCTTGACTGTTTGATTCATTCTTTCAACAATCCCATTGGATTGTGGATGGTAAGGGACATGAAACCTGTGCTGGATCCCCAGCAGTTTGCACAAATGCCACATTATTTGACTTGTGAACTGTGGTCCATTATCTGACTCAATGATTCGAGGCCATCCCCAATGGACAAAAATGTTTTTCCATAGCACCTCTGCTGTAGTTTTAGCTGTCATACTTTTTGTAGGTATTACTTCTACCCATTTTGAAAACACATCAACTACCACTAAAAGGTATCTGTATCCTCCCTTTGCAGTTGGGAGGGGCCCTGCATAGTCTACTTGGATAGCATACCATGGCCCATCTGCCACTGGCACCCTATGCAACTGAGGTTCCTTTGTACTGGAGTTGATTTGTAAACAAATCAAACATCCCTCTAGAACTGTTTTACAGAACTTTTTTAGACATGGATTCCACATCTTCTGTTTAACTATACTTCATAATTTTTCTGTGCCTATGTGGCCCAGAATTTTGTGATTGTATTTGACCAATTGTTTGACCAAGTCCCCTGGTAGATAGGGTATTTTCTTTCCATCTGGCATGGGATATACAATTTTTTTTATTACCATCCCCTTCCTGAATGCATTTATCCAGTTCTTTGGGAATCTCTCTTTCTTTCTGCAAGGTTGCTAAATCCTGTATTTCTACAGGCGCAGCTGTTTTTACTGACATTACCTTATCCATAGGTTTGAACCGCTCGTGTGGTTCTAACCAGTCACCTGTTTCTGCCACCTGTTTTGCTTTGGCATCTGCCAAGGCATTCCCTCTGGCTTCTCCTGTATTACATTTTTGATGTGCCTTTTTATAATACTGAATTTTCCCTGTAAATCATTTTGGGTGATCAATGCCCATAATTCCCATAATACTGGAGCATGTTTGAGAGGTTTGCCAACACTGTCGACAAATCCTCTTCTGGCCCAAATTGCCACGTGTAAATGTAGTGAATTTACCACATAAGCACTGTCACTGTAAATGCTGACTGGTTCAAAATGTTGTAAAACATATTTGACTGCTTCTAGTTCTGCCCTCTGGGCTGACATATAACCTGGCATCTTCTCCAGGATAGGCTCCTGACCATCTCCTTTTATTACTGCAAATCCTGTTAAATATTTCCCATCTTTCCAAAACCTGGCCCCATCTATGTAAACTGTGGGTATGCTATTTTGAAAATGTGTATTTAATGGCCAAATTTCCAGACGTTGCAAGCTTTGAACACAATTGTGAGGTCCTCCCTTATAGTTAACCAGATCAGAGAGATAGTACTTATCCCCTGTCTGAATATGAACATTCTTTGTACTGAATAAAGTCATTCATTTTGCAAAAATGTTCTGACTCACTCCTTCTGTGATTTTATTCATTTCCATAGAATTCAAGAGAATTTTTATAGATTGATGTGGTATCTGTACAATTATTTTAGAGAAAACCATCATGTAGTCTATCTAATTCCCCAATAAATGGCTAGCAATTATTGTATGCATGGGTGATATCCTTTTTCAACTGGAGTTAACTTTCGGCTGCAGAAAGTCACTGGATGAAGTGTCCTTTCTGCCTTGCTCCCATTGTGTTGAGGCCAATACTGCAGAAGGACTATCGAGATAGTTTCACTCCCTGCTGCTGCCTGTAAAATGAAATCTTGCTGCCCATCAGGTGCTATCAATTCAGTAGCCTGTGGTAATTTCTTTTTTAATAGGTCAAAAGCCTGTTCTTCCCTGTGTCCCCAGCTTAACTGAGGTTCTTCTTTTTGTTCCACTAACATCTTATATAGGGGTGCGGCAGCTACCACACAATTGTCTGTGAATTCTCTGTTATAATTCATGATACCTAAGAATTTATGCAAGTCTGAAATTGTCAGTGGCTGAGGCAATTCTAAAATTCCTTTCACTCTTTCTTCACAAAGGGATCTGCCCGTGGGATGAACAATGGTTCCCAAAAACTTCGCCTCTTGTGAAAAGACTTGCACCTTTTCCTTGCTGACCTTAAATCCTGCATCCTGTAAAGTACTTAAAACCTTTTTAAGAAGCGTTTCGTGCTGCTCTATTGTTTCTGACTGTATAAGAATGTCATCAATGTAATGAATGACAGTGTCATCTGTCTCTAAGGGTTTTAAAATTTCCCCTACTACTTGGTGAAAAATTACAGGGCTATTTTGAAATCCCTGCGGCAATTGTGTCATCACATACTGTTGATTGTCAAAGGTAAAAGCAAACCGTTGCCAATCTTCCTTTTGTAAAGGAACTGCGAAAAATTCATTCGCTAAGTCAATAACTGGTAAACCATTTACTTTGAGGTTTTATTCTCGCTGACAATTCCAGCACTCCCAGAACCAAATGTGCACGAGGAGTTGTGAATTGATTTACTTTACGTAAATCAATAACTAATCTGTAACTACCATCCTTTTTCTTTACTGGCCATATTGGTGAATTTGTGGGGCTGTGACCCTTCTGTATAATGAATGCCTGTTCCCATTGTTCTATACACTTTTTCATGTCTTTTCCTGCCTCTTTGGGAATTGGATATTACTTCTGAAAAGGAGGAATGCAATCTGTAGGACTGCCTACACTCACTGGTACTGCTAGCTTACCTCAATCTGTTTTTGATGTAGCCCACAAGGGCTGAAATTGTGATTTGATTTGTTCCCACTTATCCTGCATTTGTGAGTAGCTTTGGGTACTGTCTTTTGTATAGTTATTTATGTCTATTACAAAGCAGGGAAATTGCTGAACTGTATCACAACAGTCATCCACCATGGCAGACCATAAAACTTTGTTATTGAAACAAATTACTATTCCCAGTTTACCAAGGATGTCAACCCCAAGGATTGTTGTTCCACAACTAGAATTCATAAGAACTGTGCCCTGTACTGAGGATCTGATCTCTTTGAAACATATGTTAACTGGCTTACTGCTTATGGCCATGCAAGTGCTACCATCAAAACCTTGAATATAAGATTTTTTAAATGGATTTACAGGTAACTGTTTATTAGTGACTGAGACTGCTGCCCCTGTATCAAGCAGGACATCTTTCCATAATGTCCCCTCCACCCATACATCCACTAATGGGCGTCCGTCCTTTCCGCGTTTAAAATTGGTCAGAAAGGTTACTTGGGTGGGGGGGCACACCCCTAATCAGAGTCACATTCATTCTTATCTATTTTCCTGGGTATATCTCTGATCACACAGACTGCATGTTCTGTTCCCTGTTGGTTGTTAGAATCTGCACTGTCTAATGTGTACTTTGTACTTTCTATTCCACGTTTTAATTCTTAACTAGCACCATGTGAGGGATTGTATGGTGGGTTTTCTGTGTATTCTACGGGATATACTTTATTTTTTTCTAAATCCTTGTGACTTTGAGTCTGTGGCTGGTTATCCCCTGATGTATTTTCTTTTGTTTGAAGTCTTTCCCTTTACTTGGGTTTGGAAGAAGCAGTATTGTCTGCATAGATACTCTTTTGTAGTTGACTTTCCTTCCATCTTTTGTAATATAGACAATCCTGTTTGATATGACCTATTTTTTACAAGTAAAACAAATTACCTGTTTTTCTGTATTGCACTGTGTCTCTGCCTGTAGCCTGGGTGAAGTAGAGGCTGCTTGTGTTTCCCCTGTACCTGTCCTTTCATCAGACCATGTATTGTGTCCCTTTCCTTTTCCAATGAAATCCACACTTTGTTCTCCCTCTACAGCAAAAATGTTATATGTATAAAGTTCGCCATCATCTTCCATTGTTTTACCTCTAATGAGTTTTTGGACTACTTCCTCTAGGGTTTTTGATCCTAAGCCATACATATGTTTGATATCACCTGAGACTCCCTTTACCTGTTTCAAAAAGGTATGTATAAGCAATTGTTGCATCTCTGGGTCTGTCATTTGGTCATCGGTTTTACCGTATACCACCTGGTAAGCAAGTTTAAAGTGATCGCTCTGTTCCATCAGTTTATCAGTGATGCTGATTTTAAAATAATCAAGTAACTCAAGAGTCAAGGGTTGACCCTGAGTATATGTTTTTAGAATATCTGCCATGCGGGCTGTTCTGCTGTCTAAAGAACATTTTCTGTTTCTATGTATGACTTTAAACATTTTGGAATAAATGCAAAGAAACATGTACACAGGGCATCATTCCATGTAGACCCTACAGTGTATCTTAACCATTCTTAAAATGCCAACATATTGAAAAATAATCCTTTTTTGTCTTGCCAGTGAGGCAATGTCTGCAATAAACGTGACTGTTGATAGATTTCAGCAGGGGAAATAACTGCCATACTTTGTGTTTCTTGCTCTATATCAGCTGACTTGTGTTGTGCCTGTAATAGATCTTGTGTAGTCTGCCTTAACTGTGTTTTTAAATATTCCGTCTTGGTCTTTAAAAGGTGATTTTCAGTCTGTAATACTTTAATGTCTGCTGTGTCAGGACCTGAAATGCATTCCCTCTCTAAATCTTTATTAGCTTTGTCTAGCTGCTGCTTCAAAGCTTGATTATTGTCCTCTAGATGGTGTAATTGCTCAATAATACTATCCCCTGGTATTGTCTGAAAAGCCTGTAAAACATCATTTAAAAGCTTGGTAATAGCCTGAAGCAAATCAAGATGTTCATCTTGTGCCTTTGCGATGTTTTGTTTATAATCATCTTGAATTTTTTTCAAAGCATTTTTAACTGTGTAGAATCAGTAATAGTATCCTGTAACCTATTCCATTCTGTAGAGAAGTCTACATACATGGTGACAAGATCAAATTTATCTAAACTTTGTATACATGCTACAAAATCAGTAACTGGCTGCACCATATCAGACACAGGCATAACTGCAGAAGGTAGTTCTATCTGTTTTATATCAGAAGTAGTAGTAACTTCAGAAGCAAATGTATCCTTTGTAACAACAGGGTATATTGATTTATATGTCTTACAAACTACACCTTTATGGCAAAATAGACAAATTTGTGGAAATTTGCTATCACATAAAATACAAGCTTTTTGCATAACCTTTGATTTAGTAATGTATTGAGAATAAACATGTATCCATTTGCAAATACAGCTTTTGTCTTATTTTTTGGGCATTAAAATGCCAGATTTACATTTCATGTCAGACATAGAAGATTCAAACCATTGCTATAAATATGACCAGACCTTATCAGGTGTTTCATTTACATCAATAGAAACAGTATGTGTACATTTTAAACTGCTGTCATAGATGGCATCCATGTTATAATCTATAAAGAAGTTACCATAGTTTATGCAGAAGACAAACAGGTGATCAGGATGAAGTCAATCTGGAAAAGGATGGTGTTTCTCTACAGACGAACTGTAGGTGGTCCGTTGCAGGACAGCTTCTACGGTGGTGCTCTGTGTCCACCAATGAAGTACTGGAACTGGAACTGTTGAAGCACTGGAACTGTCAATCTGTTGAACTAACATTGTAGATAGCAGGGATCCCGCTGTAATATTAACTGTTCGTAACAGATATTAGGTCAAAGCCACTGGCCTAGGCTCGTCACTGAAGGAAATGGCTAAAGAGTGATCAGACAGACACCGTACTACTGTATCTGTTATTCTTTATTTGTATTAGAACAAATTCTTGCCAAACAGTTAATTCTATCAGAGCTATTTCAATTATATTATAGCACAGCTAGACCGATGAACACTCAGTCCAAGAATGTCACTAAAGAAAAACAAATATTGTATACTTTATATACTTCAAAACACTGTTATTTTTTATATGGAAAAGTCCCTGCAATGCAATGCTCATGTTATTTTTAATGCAAATGTCATGCAAAGCTTGTTATTTTTCTCATTTATGTTATGCAAAAGTTCATGTTATTTTTAAGATAAAACTGTGGTACAAACGTCTCTTTTTGTCATTGCTGAAATGTTATTTTTGAGATGAAAAAATCCCTGTGATGCAAATGTCCCTTTCTGTAATGCTGACATGCAAAAGTTTATGTTATTTTGAGATGAAACAGTCCTTGTGATATAAACGTCATTGCTGAAATGTTATTTTTGAGATGAAAAAGTTCCTGTGATGCAAATGTCTCTTTCTATTACTGATATGCAAAAGTTCATGTTATTTTGAGATGAAACAGTCTCTGTAATGCAAAATCAACGAAACTTCCTTACTTTATAGCATGAACCCACAGCTACATGTTATTAATATCTAAACTAGACATTTCTAATAAAAGTCAACAGCTAACTGTTCTTGCAAAGCAAGCTATATTATTTTGGAAACCTGCTGTTCAGCCTTGCATATTTTTCCTTTCTGCACACACAGTATTTTTGGGGAAAAGCCTTTTAATTTATACAATCTCTATCACTATAAAGCAATGTACTTATGCAGGCCTCCCAATCTCTTGTCTCCCACATGGCCTGTCAATGTCATCTACTATAAGGTCACCTGCAGTCCTGACAAAAGCAGGCATGTGTAATAAGTACTGTATTATCTGTGTCCTTAGATAGGTAGGGGTTGTATTCTCATTGCAGTCAACTGTGTGTGTGTGTGTGTGTGTGTGTGTGTGTGTGTGTGTGTGTGTGTGTGTGTGTGTGTGTGTGTGTGTCTACACAGAAGAGCAAAGCATGCATCCCACAGTTACCTCTCCAATAGCATGGCTTGCCAGTTTTATGAGACTTGCACAAGGCTACACATCATTTCATGCAGGCCATTCAACCTCTTGTCTACCACATGGCCTGTCAATGTCTTCTACTATAAGTTCACCTGCAGTCCTGTTAAAATCAGACTTGTGCTGTGGCACGTGTGATAAATACAGTATTCTGTAGTCTGTAGCCTTAGATAGGTAGGGGATCTATTCTCACTGCAGTCAATTGTCTACACAGAAAAGCAGAAGTATATATCCCACAGTTACCTCTCCAATGGCATAGACAGGTCCACTTGGTGGTGCTCACAGCCTTGCTCTGCAGCACTCAAACAGCCACGTATGCTGAGTCAGGGTACTTTTGTTGTAACACATCTAGGCTTCCAAACAGCTTACTGCTATTAGGCTACTAGCCTCAGATGACACTATGAAGCAATGTACATATGCAGGCCTTTCAACTCTTGTCTTCCACATGGCCTGCCAATGTCATCTACTATAAATTCACCTGTAGTCCTGACAAAAGCAGACTTTTGCCATGGCATGTGCAATAAGTACTGTGTTCTCTGTGTCCTTAAATAGATAGGGGTTGTATTCTCATTGCAGTGAACTGGGTTTGTGTGTGTGTGTGTGTGTGTGTGTGTGTGTGTGTGTGTGTGTGTGTGTGAGTGTTTGAGAGAGTGTTTGTGAGAGTGTGTGTGTCTACACAGAACAGCAGAGTGCGTATCCCACAGTTATCTCTCTAATAGCATGGCTTGCCAGTTTTTTGAGACTTGCACAAGGCTACACATCCATTTCATGCAGGCCATCCAACCTCTTGTCTCCCACATGGCCTGTCAATGTCATCTACTATAAATTCACCTGCAGTCCTGTTAAAATCAGACTTGTGCGGTGGCACGTGTGATAAATGCAGTGTTCTGTAGTCTGTATCTTTAGGTAGGGATTTTATTCTCACTGCAGTCAATTGGGGGGGGTTTGTCTACACAGAAAAGCAGAAGTATATATTCCACAGTTATCTCTCCAATGGCATGGCTTGTCAGTTTTTTGAGATTTGCACAAGCCTATACATCCATTTCATGCAGGCCTCCCAAACTCTTGTCTCCCACATGGCCTGCTGATGTCATCTCCTATACGTTCACCTACAGTCCTGTTAAAATCAGACTTGTGTTGTGGTACGTGTGATGAATACTATGTTCTGTAGTCTGCATCTTTAGATAGGTAGGAGTTTGATTCTCACTGCAGTCAAATGGGGGGGGTGTTTGTCTACACAGAACAGCAGAAGTATATATCCCACAGTTACCTCTTCAATGGCATGGCTTGTCAGTTTTTTAAGATTTTCACAAGCCTATACATCCATTTCATGCAGGCCTCCCAAACTCTTGTCTCCCACATGGTCTGCTGATGTCATCTACTATAAGTTTACCTGCAGTCCTGTTAAAATCAAACTTGTGCTGTGGCACATGTGATGAGCACTGTGTTCTCTAGTCTGTGTACTTAGGTAGGGGTTCTCTTGTCACTGCAGTCAAAAGGGGGGTTGGTTTGAGTATGTGAGCTGTTGCTGTACTTTACATTGAGTCTTTTACAGCAGCCTGTGGGACAGTTATCTTGTCCTCAACAGACACTTCCGACATTATCATCTATAAAGTGTTGTCTGACACCATCCAAGTCAGACTTGAACTGTGGTGCTTGTGTTAAGTACTGTGTTCTGTAGTGTATTTACTTAGATAGGTAGATGTTCTATTCTCACTGCAGTCAAATGGGGGTGCATGAGGTGTTGCTTGACTTTGCAGTGAGCCTTTTCCAGCAGCCTGTGGGACATTGTTATCTTATCCTGGACAGACACACATCTGTCATTATTAGGTTATACAGTAAGCAAAAGAAGCTGCTGTCTACAGATATAAAAGTGAGAAGCCAAAACTGGAAGACCATCCTCCTCAGCTTAAACAAGCAAATAAGACAACTTGTGCAATCTCTAACCCCAACCCTTATTTTCTCTTTTTTTTGTTTATTTGCTTTTTCTTTCCCCACAGTACAGCAGGGTAGGTAGGCCTGGCCCATGGGATCCACCTGCCCCACTCCACTGGCTATAGCAGCAAGGCCCAGCATGTCTAAGCTACAACTTGGTAGTACCCCTTGAGCTTCCCCTACACTACTTGGCCCCTCAGGTACTTCTGCTCTGGAGGACAGGCCTGTGGTTCCCTCCAGGACCAGTGGCAGAGTGGGTGATTTTATTACCCAAGAAGAACTGCCAGGGATGGTGCATAGGATTGTGTGCCACATTGTGGCCACACACCTATGCCAGTTGGAGACACTGCTCACCATCACTCAACTGAATAACAAAAAGATGCAGATGTTAGACACTGCAACCATCGGCGCAGTGAGGTGACAGTGATGACAGTCAAGTGGATCAGGACTCGATTTTCACTGTCACCCAGCTTGACATCCATGGGTTTGTAAGGTTCACACCCTTACCCCAACCATGGTGTTCACCCACATCTTATGTTCTTCACCATCCCTGTCTCTTGTATGTCCTGTCTGTCAGCAACTGCTTCCTTACCTTGCCAAATTACCTGCCCCAGACATACCTGTGTCCCTTCCCCAACATTCCTCTCTCTCTTCAAAAAATAAAAATAGGGCACCTGTCCCCCCCAAAAAAAATTATCCCATACATAGCTCTCCATGTCATACACATATCTACTTGACACACTTGATTCAGTCCAATTGGCTATACAACATGATTACGTTGTTATCACCTCTTTCTCTTCTGGAGTTGAGGGTCCAAATTCAGCTAATCTTCTGTACATATGATTAGTTTCTTAGGGCACGTTCTCAGTATACATCATACATTCACAATACATGCACATGTTGTCCACACCCCTAAAGCAATAAAACCTTGAGAGCTCGGTATTTTTTTACACACATATCTCAACCACACTACAAAGTTTAATGTATAATGTTGTGTGCTCCTTCATAGATAGGGCCAGTCTGTGGTGCTGACAACCTTGCTCTGCTAAACTCAAAACATCTAACTATGTTCAATAAGGGTACTTGTGTTTTTACACAGCTAGGCTTCTATACACCTAGGACACTGTGTACAGTTAGGCTACTGGCCTCATATGAACCTATGAATCTATGTGCCTATGCAGGCCTCACAACCTGTTGGCCCCCACATGGCCTGCTGATGTCATCTAGCATAGGTTCATCTGCAGCCATGTAAAAGTCAGACTTGTGCTGTGGTGCTTGTGTAAAGTACTGAGTTCTATAGTCTGTATACTTAGATAGGTCGGGGTTCTGTTCTGCCTACAGTCAAATGTCCGTGTGTTTGTGTGTGTGTGTGTGTGTGTGTGTGTGTGTGTGTGTGTGTGTCTGTGTGTGTGTCTACTCAACAGAGTAGATGTGCTATCCTACAGTTACTTCTCCAATGGTATGTCTTGCTAGTCTTTTCATACTTGCAGAAGCCTAAGCATCCATTTCATGCAGCCCTCTCAACCTCTTGTCTCCCACATGGCCTGCTGGTGTCATCCACTATAAGTTGACCTGCAGACATATAAAAGTCAGACATGTGCCATGGTGCTTGCATATAATACCGTGTTCTGTAGTCTGTCTACTTAGGCAGGGATTCTCACTGCAGAAAACTGTGTGTGACAGATGTTACTTGATATTACAGAGGTTCTTTTATACCAGCATGCAGGACACTGTTATCATGATATGCTCAGCAGACAATGCTGATGTAATCAGCTATATCAGATTATTGCATATCCAACCATCCCACCAGGCCAGGATCAGACACTGGCATGGAGCCCACGCAGACATCACCTTAGGTTCATAGGATCACAGGAAGTTACTGGATTAATGGCCCTGTGGCCCTTACAAGCTTAGCCAAGAGTTTATCCAAAAAAAACCCTCAGTCAGCACCTATCACCCCTGTCAATGTGAGAAAAAGGTGGAAACCATGGGAAAAAGTTGTGGTTTCCCATCCACTCATCAAGATTGCGCTTGAAGAGGGTCAATGAGGTACTCTATTTGCCATGTATGTGAAGTCTATTCCAAGATGGGGCAGCCTCAGGAAGACAAACCTGTCTATCCAGCAGGTTTTACTGATGTTGCATAGGTTCATAGATTCATAGGTAGATACTAGGCTATCAGCCCAAGGGCTTATGTAAGCCTAGCCAGCAAGGTTCCCTGGCTTATGCCACCCAAGAAAGTTATTTTCCTGTGCCACTGTCGAGCAGAGACACAGAAGTGATCCCCGGCATGTATTTCCTATTTCCCATCCACTCATCAAGATTTTTCTTGAAGAGTGTTAATGAAGAACTTTGCTTGACATAGATGGGTAGCTTGTTCCAGAGTATGGGAAATCTCTGGGACAGGAATCTATCCCCCCAGCATGTTCTTTTTATTGTGGTGACAAGGTTTAGGTCCCTAGAGCATGTAGCTCGGAGGGATTGGGATTTCATTAGGTGTAGCATGTCCAACAGCTCTGGGTTTGACATAGCTTTATATGTTAGGCAGAGATCACCTTGGAGTAGGCAATATGCTGCAGAGTAAAGCTAGGGTTTTTTGAGAGGGTCAGTGTAGGGCATTTGTTTGAGGCCGGTAATCCTCTTTGTGAGGTAAGCTGCTGCAGATGTCTTGTGAGGTACATTCCAAAAGGGGCATATTCGATTTAGGACTTTTGAGTGGGTAATGCGTGAGGAGTTTGACTTACGGATATGGAGCATGTCTAGTAGAGCACGGTCTGAAATTCTCTTGTAGGCAAGACACAGATCACCTCTGAGCAATCTATATGATACAAAGTAGAGTGAAAGTGATTTGAGCCTGTCCACATAGGGTAGGTGTTGGAGGCCATGGATCCTCTTGATGAGGTATTTCTGTGGCCTTTCCAGTTGATGCAGGATATTAAGTTACTAGGTAGAGGACTGGGATTAGGTATGCTTTGGGGTATGTCTTGTGGGGACAGGGGAGATGAAGTTTGCCCCAAACTGTCTGGTAGCAGGTTGGCGATGTCTTCAGGGTCAGTATAAGTGGTACCATCCACTACTAGTTGGTCACAGAGCTGGACCTTCTCATTTAGATGTCTGATGTAGCTACAGAATACCTCATGATTATCTTTAGCTAGGGATGCTACTTTAGGTTTGTACGTTGCTTTAGAGGACATTTCAAGATAGCTAATTTCCCTATTCAAGCTGTGTTAGGTATCCTTGCTATGCTGAGTCAGTTTCCTCCTTTTCTTAGACATTACTTTCATCCAGTTGTTGTATAACCTATATATTCTTGATGCCCACTAGGGTGGCTTGTTTTCTGTGATGAACTTGTTTTGATCCAGTCAATTTCAGCCAACTCTATACATTTGTATAGCTGTTTATACAGGGCATTTGTGTACATCTCTGTATAGCAGTCATTGTTGACAGTGGTAGCATGGGGGTTGCAACTCTATATGGCATCAGTTAGGAGCCCATAGTGTGCCTTGGAGAAATGTTTCATCCTTTCTGCTCTTCGGGGGTATGTTTCAGATATGATTGTGAATGTGAATGGGAATGAATTGTTATTTGACCAGGGGGGCCCACACACAGGGGTAAGTGTAGAGAACCACTATGTTGGTCAGTAGTAAGTCTAGGACATTCAAGCCCCTTGTGGGGGTGCACACTATCTGTTACACAGCATGTATATTACCAAAGTTCAGGAACCTTCGGGTGAATGTGTTTCTGCACAAATATAACTCTAAATCAATGGAAGGATATTTGAAATCACACATGACCAAGGTGTTTGCCTGTCTAGTGAGTGAGGTCCAAATAGGCAGAGTGGTCCTTGTGGCTCAGGATGGGGGACCTGTATCTATCAATGATATGGAAGGGGGTTTAACATACAGTTAGTTGGACATGGAGTAGCACTACAGAGTTGTACTCTTTGACCAGTCTTGCATTGTATTTGTCTTTAATGAAGATGCATACACCTCTACCTTTGGTTCTTTCATGCTCATTTTGATGTGAGAATGTGTGGGAGACATTGTACCCCTGCATGGCCAGGGTGCTCTCTGTGGCCTTGAACCATGTCTGTGTGACTGCACAGACATGGGCATCTTCCTAGGTAAGGAGTTTGTCCAGTGAGTGCATTTCTGATTTACACTCAATGCATTAAGCAGCATAACCTTCAGTTTTTCTGTGGTGGATTCTTTTACACTGGGACTTTACTTCTGACAGTGCCTAAAAAGGCCACTATGGGGAAGGCAAGCACCTTCATATATTACAGTGAGGCATGTCTCCAGTCATTCACTGCAACATGGACTATGACAGAGTCATAATGGTATTTGTTGTTGACAGACTTGACTGCGTGCATGATCTGACAAACCCTGGCACCTGTCAGATAGCTAACTGTAACCTTCTAATAAATGTAAACATACAGCAACTCAGCAAAACCAAGAGAAGCGAAAAAACAAGCCAGTCACACCAGGTACCTGGTGTGACTGGCTTGTTTTTTCGCTTCTCTTGGTTTTGATGACTGTGACCTTCTCCCTGTCCAGTCTGGTGAGGGGGGCATCTGTGTGTCTCACTATAGAGTCACTTATGAGCAAGACATTTGGTTTTGAGGTGTTTTGCCTGAGGGGTTTGTTGGCTGAGACACTGGTGTGTGCATTATTATGTGTAGTGGATTCTGTTAGGTCTGCACTGTGTGTAGTAGGTTTGTGCCTGGGAGGTCTCTGATCTTTAGTTAGGTTTCTATCAAGGACCTCCATGTATGTGGGTTTGTGCATGGTGAGCTTATGTGCAACAGGTGAATTGTGTGTGCTGACAACATGTTTGATATATGGTTTGTTGTTATGTAAGAAAATTGATTCCAAATTCATAGTACAGATACAGCTCTCACATGTTATATTAGTTTGTTTTAGCAATAAGTGGTTGTCAGTATACATGAAGCAATTCCTCTGTTGCCTCAGGATGCCCATGTTCACCAGTTTGTCTGGAGACATGGTGGGAAACTGTTCATCCATTATGGAAAATATATACTGAAGTAATTAGTGGGGAGTGGGTCAGATGGACCAGGTTTTAGTGTAAGACTAACAAAATGTGTCTATTATATGGAGAGCTATGGTTACAAAATGTGTTTTGCAATGCACATCTGAGTTGCTCACAGGGCAGCAGTGCAAGCTTTGAGCAGCTACAATAAACTGGCTGCAAATACCCCAAAACATAATCCTGGAATACATGTCAAGTTAAACTATTTTACTCACTGCACTCATTGCAAGCATTCTTAACCCTGGAAGATGCTGACATTTGTGCAGCCACAGAAACCTGGTTTAAAGCTGTGGAGAGCACCCTGGCCTTACCTGGTTACTCATCCTATCATACATTCAAACCCCAAAATGTGGGAAGCAAAGCCAAAGGAGGTGAAGTTTCAATATATATTAAAGACCCGCACACTTCCAGGCTTGTCAAACAGTATGACGCACATGAGACACTCCAGGTGCAGTTAACCATTGACAAGCCCCCTCTTCAAATTATAGCTATCTACAGGCCCCCAAATATGACTCAAGATGCCCACTCTACCTATCTGGACCTCTTTAAATCTATCAAGATTCAAACCTTTACCCAGATCCTGGATGACTTTAATTACCCGACCATAGACTGTAAAACTCATACCAGAATACAAATGCCCAGAGATTCCTCGAGTTTATCAATGCAACTGTCTTGGAACAGCTAGTCTACACCCTCACAAGAGGTAATAATATCTTGGACTTGGTATTAACCAACATGAGTAACCAATGCAGCACTCCTACGTTATCATCCTCCCTGGTAAGATCTGACCATAAAGTGGTCACTTTCAAAGTTACCATCTCCCCTGACCCCCCCTCTAGCTAGGGTCAAACAAAAAAAAACTTCTTCAAAGCTGATTATAACCTCCTGAGAGATGGTATAAACAGCTTCACAGCCCCTTCCCCACTGAAGGAACTGGCACCAATGTCCAAGTCTACACCAAAGTACCAAACAAGTATTTACATAGATGCATGGAATCAGGAATACCTGAGAGTACAAAATCATCCTCCGCAAGGAAGAGTAAACCCATCTGGTGGACATCTGCAATAAATGAACTATATAACAAAAGGAAAAAAAATGCTGTCCAGGACCAAGAAGGAGCAGGTGCCCAATTGGAAGCAATCTCTCCTTAGCCTGAACAAGCAAATAAGAGCACTAATGAAATCCTCTAAAGCCAACTTCGAGTCTAAATTGGCCACATTTACTAGAGACACTCATAAGGCCTTCTTCACATATGTCCGCAGTCTCAAAGGAAGTACCCAGATCTGTTCAGAACTGGTGGTCAAGGACACCACATGCACAAATGCTGTAGATATACCCAATTTACTGGCTGGCTGATTCAGTGAAAACTTCTCCCCTCTGTCCCCCCCCCCCATCAGTAAATCAGGACATCCCACGGTACCTGCCCCCACCCCTTATTTCTAGGAAACAGGTCATCAATGCCCTCTCAAAGGTAAGAAATAGAGCCTCCATGGAACCCAATAACATCCCAAGCTGCATCCTACATGAACTCAGGCATGAACTTGCAGCACCATTAGGCACCCTATTCAACCAAAGCCTGAGTACCAGCTTTGTCGCAGCTGAGTGGAGGACAGCCACTGTCATCCCTTTACACAAAAGTGGAGTGTCCACCAATCCAGGAAATTATAGACCTATCAGCCTAACTAGCCTGATCTGCAAGGCCATGGAACAAATTATCATGGACCTCATTAACAGGGACATTGGCAACCTCCAAACACTCGCCCCCACATGGTTTGGCTTTGTCAAAGGGAGCTCATGTCTGTTAAATCTGGTTGACTTCTTTGAGACAGTCACCAAAGCTATGGATGAGGGGAAGATGGCACACACCACCTACCTTGACCTGGCCAAAGCCTTCCACACTATTACCCACTCAGGCATAGTAGATAAACTCTCTCAACTAGGCATCAAGACATATGTTACCAGATGGGTAGCAAACTGGCTCACTGATAGAACCCACCTAATAAAAATAGGGGAAGCCCCCTCAACCAGTAGACCCGTAATGAGTGGCAAGTGGCATACTACAGGGATCGGTCTTGGGACCTCTGTTATTCAGGATATACTTTTCTGAGGTGCAGACTAAAACCAGTGGGTTATAATAAAGCCATGGTCTCAAGCTAAATGCTAAAAAATGCATAGTAATCCCCTATGGAAAAAACAGAGTACCCATAAACTACCACATAGGAGGTAACCCCCTGAAATCTGAAGAAGTAATAAGGGATCTAGGGACCCAAGTAGATAGTCAGCTTTCCTTTGATAACCATGTTGCCAAGGTGGTTAGAAAATCCTTCTATGTGACCCATCTGATCACGAAAGGGTTCGCATCAAGATCTAAGGATGTAGTGGTGCCCCTCTACTCTTCCCTCATCAGACCCATGATTGAGTACAATGCACCAATTGGAATGTACCTGGCTAGGTATCTCCAGCAGCTGGAGAGACCACAGAGGTACCTCACAAAGAGGATTACTGGCCTCAAACAGTTGCCCTATGTAGCACGATTGAAAAAACTAAGGCTTTTCTCTGTTGCATACTGCCTTCTCAGAGGCAATCTCTGTCTAACATACAGAGCCATGTCCATCCCAGAACTGTTGAACATGCTCCATCTTAGCAAAACCAAATCTACTCAAGCTACATGCTCTAGGGATATAAACCTCAGTACAACAATGAATAGAACATGCTGGAGGGATGGATTCCCTTTGCAAAGACTTCCCTTGCTATGGAACAAGGTCCCAATCTACATAAGACAGAGCCCCTCACTATCACTCATCAAGAGGAACCTTGACGAGTGGACGGGTAACAGAAATTTCACACCAGGGATCATACCAACAGCTCTACTAGATAGGGGCCAAGGGTACCAGCTGCTAGACCAAGGGCCTAGGGAACTAACCAAAGGGGCAGTGAATACTGCACAACGTGGCTGGGCTAATATATGCCCTCAGGCAGATAGCCCAGTACCTACCTATGAACCTATGAACCTATCAAGTTTGCAGATGCAAGCTGGATGCCGCCATCAATTCCCCAAGTGATGTGGATGTCTTCCAAGAGGGTCTCACCCAAACAAATGAAGTGTGCCAGAAACATGGCCTCAAACTGAATGCTAAAAAATGCATCATCATCTCCTTTGGGGAGAGTGACATTCCCACATATTATCACATTTATAACAATGTCCTAAGTACACAATCAGTAGTGAGAGATTTGGGCACCAAGGTTGATAGCAACCTGAATTTTGACCACCATGTTGCTTCCACTGTAGAGAAAGCTTTCTACATGGCCCACCTCATAAGTAAGGCTATCTCATCAAGGGACAAAGAGGTCATAGCATCCCTGTATTCTTCCCTTATAAAGCCAATTATTGAGTACAGTGCCTCCTTCTGCATGTACATCACAGAGCACGTGCAGCAGCTGGAGAGACCACAGAGGTTCCTCACCAGGAGAATCCAGGGCCTCAAACATCTACCCTACACAGATAGGCTAAAAGCCCTGTCCATCTACTCAGTTTCATACAGACTCCTCAGAGGTGACCTCTGTCTGGTATACAAAGCAATCTCTGACCCCACCTTGATGGGACTGCTGCATATCCACAAGTCAAGCTCAACTCGAGCAACCTGTACGCACTACCTCAACCTGGTCTGTGATATCAATAGGATTTCTTGGAGAGACAGATCTGTGTCCCAGAGACTCCCCATCTGTGGAATAGACTTCCTCTCCACATCAAGCAGAGTACCTTATTATCCCTTTTTTAAGTGCAACCTGGATAACTGGATGGGAAATAGAAAATACATGCCAGGGATTCCACCTGTGTACCTGCTGGACAGGGGTTTGGGTGCTGACTTGTTTAAACATGGGCTAAACTCATGGCTAGGCTTATAAGGGCCTCAGGGTCAATAGCCTAGTAACCTCCTATGAGCCTATGATTACACAAGTAAAACAAAGGAAAGGCCAACAGTGAGTCTTATTCCAGCAATCCCCAAGTCAGATGTATTCTTGGCTGCACAGTTCTACCACAAGGGTGTGTGGGGGGGGGGCATCTTAATGTAAGAGGGCTGGTTTTAGTGCTCCAATTATACCAAACAGCCTAGATCCAGCAAACCAGAACTGAGTCTATGCTATAAAATGCAGAAGTCCTAGAAATCCAAAGTGTAGAAAATCACAATCACAACAGAACAACAAACATTTTAAATAAAGCAGCAATCCAGTAGAATACTCCAACAGGAGTCTAGACAACAAACCTTCCTAGTGTGAAATAAGTGGTCTGGAACACAAGTGCTTAACCAGAATTAAAACACTTTCAGAATAACAGACACAATAAGCTTTCAACCAGCAATCCCCAGCTTAGAAGGATGTAAGCTCTCCTCTCCTGCCACAAGAGTCTATACCACAAACCTTTCTAATGTAAAGCAACTGGTTTGGAGGCCAAGTGCTTAACTCATTCACTCCAATAGACCTCAGGAAGTTTGCATTGTACCTTCTAATGGGCAGAGCCTAAGCCTTTTGACAGAATCAAATTATGTCCTCACATTTAAAACAAGTGTTCATATCTCTGGAACCATAGGGGCCATAGAAGAAGTATAAATGGCAAACTCTTCAGCACAAACTATTTTTTATAGTGGTAGTTTTCTTTAAGATCTCGGTCATAAACTAAACATTAAACACAGTACCTATTACAGTCATAATATTTTGCAAACAACTTACATCTCAGCAACCACTCAAGTTACATACACACTGTCAGTGGCATTGTATTCATTTAACTAAGAGCTTTCACATGAGGCTAAGGAGTTCTGTCTGTGTTACATGGTTGTTGAGATATTTAGAGAAATGTGAAAATTATATCTATATAAATTAATATCATAAAAAACAGTTAATATCTATTTACCTGCATTAGACAAAGGTCAAATATTTATGCAGTTGAGTTTGCCATTGTGTAAGCTTTAAGATGAAATATTTTAAAACCTTGTACATAGCATGGTTTTGGAATTATTGATGCAAATATGAAAAAGCAATATTTGATGCCTAGACGCATCAGTAGGAGTTAACTACAGATGCACCTGGAGGCGTCACTCAGACATAATGAGTTAAACTTTAACAAAGAGACTTAAAACAACAGCCACAGCAAGCATTCAACCAGCAGTTCCAAGCTCAGAAGGACAGAGGCTACCTTCTCCTTCCAACACAGTGCAGACTACAAACCTTCAGAATGTAAGACAACTGGCCTTAAGCCCAAGTGCTAAAGTAATAGGCTAAGAATCACAGTTACAATGTAATATGATACCAGACAGATGACATTGACATGTCTATTAATCTACCCACATGCATCATGTCATGGTTAGTGGCTCCTGTGTTATCTTGATGAGATAGCCCTGTGGTCTGTCCAACAGTTGCATGTGTCTGGTGAGGTTCCTGCAAAACAAAGCATTAGACTGTATCACTGTTTTGATGAGTTTGACTACACTGCTGTCATACAATCCTGAGATCTGCATGTGTTGGCATGTCTTATGATGTGCACCATATGCATGTACTGGAAAACATTAAAGAGAAGGGTTATAAAGTAATGGCACACATTGCACTTCATGACTTCACAACCCTTACAACAGAATACACTAGAAAGAACTCTCATGATGATGCTATACACTGTATCATTTGGCAAGGCAAATATAACTGACAGGTACAATTGCCAGTTCACAAATGCAGATATCCTAGGCAGTAATGTAGCTATGCATCCTATGCATCAGACACAAAGCTTTTGTATCCCTGAAACCATAAGAGAGAAAACAGGGATATGGCACAGTTATCATCATTTGCACAGGATGCTGGGGGGGGGAGGGGGGCAGGAGACCTAAGCTGACACAAAAGGTCAGCGAGTGTGTGTGAGGGAAAAAAGTGAAACAGGCAGGCTGCTGTGTGTCTATAGGGGTCTTCCATGTGAAAGTGGTGTTTAAGAGTCTGCATGAAAACAGCAAAGCGCAGTGCTAGCTCTACATCTTGGTATGTTGGACAGGTGTGAAATGTGAATGGTAGAGGTGGCAGTTCATCATTGCTGCCTCTGACCATGGGAACTGGCTCTGCCAGGAGTTGCACTGGCACATTCATGCCCAAGGTAAGATGGAGTGCTTCTATCTGAGCATGACCAATGTCTGCTGGGCATGCTCTCTTTACGGGAATGCCCAAGACCATGATCCCATGGTTTGCCATGTTTGGGTGTGGACAGCATACTCCTTGGTGGACCAGGGGAAGTACTGCCACTATGGGAGCATGATTGGGAATGACCACATTGGCTCTCAGCAGATGTTGTGGTTGACCTTTGCCCACAAGGATGCCGTTCCCCTCCCAGCAGACATTCCATCACAGACACTGTTCATTCCATGACAGACGCCCCTTGGTCTATCACAGACACCCCTCATTCCAATGTGTCATTTATATGACCAAGGGAATCTGTGACACTGTGGAGAGAGTCACTCATATCCGATTGTGCCACATCCACAACCCTGAGTATTTGTCTAGAACACTTTCTGAACATGTCTGTGCCTCCATGACAGCCCTAAACATATGTTGAGTGACATGGGAAGAGACACCTACAGCAGGTGGAGGAGGAACAGCAAGCCCCCTCTGAGCACCCCATCAACCCTCCTGTGTGGCACTTCGGCAACACTTTGGCTATGGCCAGACTCAACAGATACTGAAGCCCCAGTAGCCACACTTCCCTGCTCAATATCATCACCCACCACCTGTCCTATATCTGTGAGCTCAGTGGACTGGGTAGGTGTAGGCCTACTGGCTGTGTCCAAGGAAAAAGAAGGGGGTGGCTGGATGTCAACCTATGTGTCAGATTCAACCTGTGCACCCCCATCTGTGCCTCAGTTATGCCACCATCATCATCAGTGTCTGATGAGACACTGACATTAGGTGGCACAGAGTCCACACTTCCACTGTCATGATCACCTGTGATAAAAAGGGAGAAACACAGGCATACATTAATACCTGCACTACTGTGGTGAAATATATACTAAACAAGTAACAGTGCTACCACTATTACAGACAGTACAGCAATATACATAACAGGCCTAAAATGACACATTAGATTACTAGAAATTGATCTTCAGTACTGAAATAATTTGATTTGGCTTACCACCTGCAGAAGGCCTACAGTGCTGGATTCCTGACAGTCCTGAAAGAAATTAAGCAAGAGGTAAGGCCAACATCACCATATTTAACAGTAGGACAGGAGATACTACATGTACTATTCTCAATCAGCATACTGTTTTACTTTAACAAGTATGTGGCTGAAAATTCAAAACTGAGCTTATCACAGTACTAATATTCAACCCCCCCCCCAAAAAAAAACCACAAGTGATACAGAAGTAGCTTTTATTTCAATTGTTTCACTATACAGCAGCAATGAACTGGTGATATAACAAAGCCTACCTGGAAGCTCTTCTTGGGACTGAGAAGGAGTTGCACCTAAATCAAGGACATATTGTGGGCCACTCTGCTGTGCATTGTCCTGTGTCAGAAGATTCACCATGAATTCCTCATTGGGGGTGAGAGGTGGTTCTGCAGCAGACCCACCCCTGGTTACCCTCTGGTCTCGGGCAACAGCAGCTGCACACCTCCATGCAGATGCGAGCATGTCAGTGGCCCTTTGGTGCATCTGCTCATTAGTATGGCCATAGCCACCCACGACGTTTATGTTATCAGTGATTTGCTGCCATATCCTCAGCCTCTGTGGTACATTGGGATGACCCCTTCCAAGAAGAAAAGCATCATGTTGATGTAGCATTTCCACTATTACACTGTCTTCTCCCTCACTGAAGTGGTGGCGGTCTGCACCTCAATGACATTTTTGATCCTAAAACACAACAGAATAATAATACACATAACTATCACATAACTACAAAGCAACTGCTACCAGATAAAACAGTTAAGGTAGGCAGTCAGTAGTACCCACTGGAAAAACATAACTCATATGATGTATGTGAAATACTAACAACAGGCAGGATGCAAAACAAGGAGAGTAGCAAGAGCGACATATCCTTGTACGTGCTATAGCAGTAACTCAACTGTGCCCCCCCCCCAAAGAACAGTCCATTCTAGTTTGTGACATAACAGTAACTTCTCTTTTCTTCCCCCACCCACTTAAGAACAGGCACATGAACCAATTTGCTAAACACATTGGAAATGCTAAACATGCATTTGAAGGAACTGTACCTGAAACATTTGTATATTCAAAGGAACTGTCCCTGAAACATTTGTACATATGTATCACACATCTTACCATTTTCATATACTGTCAATCATTTGTACCACTGAAATGGCTTGACAAACATGGCCATGCCATCAGTACATTTCTAACTAATGCATACAGATAACAGTGTAAAAGGCTTTGCTTGCTTCACATTATTCATGAATATATTCCAGCATATGCATTATGTAGGTACAAAAATGACAGAATACATGCTGGAGTTCAGTACTCCTTTGGAAAGGTAATATGGAAAATAGTTTGCTTTGCTGAACATGTAGCACATATCCTCACTATCACTTTGGCTACCTACACATTTGCCTTTTTATAATTGTGCATATTATTAATGGACTGCATCTGTCTAGGCTGTGTTTCAGATATGCTAATTACAGCATAAGCAGCTGAACTGCATACTAATCAACCAATCTGGTGGAGCTATTTATGAAGTTATAATGCAACCATTTTAGTCTCCATCCTGTTTTTTTACTGTGGATTTCAAAAGCAGTGGAGTACAGACACATAAAGTCTACACAGACAGAATGTTAGGAGCTGTTGCTGCTGCTTAACTCCGTTTGTATGCACTACAGGCTGCAGGCAATGCTGCTGCTGCTGCTGCCAATAGGCCTAGGCCAAGAAAGAGAAGAGATTTTAGGCTACATTTAACTTATCACAATGTACATGGCATGGACATTGTAGAGTGCTAGAGGGTGGATAGAGACATAATACAGGAACCCTTTGACCTCTCTTGGCCTCATCTCAGAGACACAGCCTTTATCTCCCCATGTATTTACTGTGTCCTGATTGCATCACAGTCAGCCCTGAACTAACACTGTGTCAACTGCTGCATTTAAAAGGTAAGTCCTGAACATGTACTGTATTGTATAATAATATTACATGTTAATGGGTTCATAGTTTATTACTAGGCTAATTACCCTTGTGGGCCACTTTAAGCCTAGCCAATTACCCCATGTGAGACTCAAACCCTGCACCTTGTGTCTTTAAGGTGAACACTTTAACCATTATGCCAACCTCCCACCCTATGTCCTTGTATTTCATCACTTGGTATAGTAAGCAACTACAAGGTGGGAGATTTTCACAGAAATTAATGTCACATGTGACAGCAGAGACTTATTTGACTTGTATGTGTCTATTAGCAAGTAGTAGGCCTCAGACCTCAGAGCTTCACACATTGATACCTCTCCAAAGTAATGATGATCACTGCATGCCCTCAGTTTAGCAACATACGTTTGAAATGGGAAATCATATCAAAGACGTTTGAAAGTAATGAGACACATAGCAGTTTCTGGCTTCACTACCCTCACAAGATCAAACTGGCAGGATGCAAACCAAGGAGAGTAACAAAAGTAACATAGCCTTGTTTGTGCCATAACAGTAGCTCAGCCTGGGTCCACCCCCTTGAAAGAACATTATACCCTTGCATGTTCCATTACAGGAACCCTCCTTTGCTCCCCACCCCCAAAACAGCAGTCTATGCTTGTCTGTGGCATTCAACCTTCCATTAATTTGATGGCAACCGCATATCATATTGTTCCCAGTGAATACTGTCACACATTTTATGGCAAATGATATAGACTGGCTTACATACTGCATGTCTCTGAGTACTGGTGATATAACTGATGAATGACCAAGAAATACAAAAAGATAGGACACAGTTGTATATTTGCAAGGAATAATCAATCATAGTAGGTTGTGTGACCAGTAAGTGACCACATCCACATATTTTACATAGAATATATTTACAAGTATCAGGTCATGCCTTGATATCAGCGTACAATTCAGTTGCACTTGGTTGTGTGAGAAATTATATCATGTATTTGCTGCAAAGGTTTTTGTGGTGCAAAGATGCATAAGTCCACTCCTGTTTTGGGACAGCGCATTCCAGTGTGAGTCAGGATCCAGACCAACATAGTCATATCTCATGTGTACGAACAGTTTTTAATGTGTATGTCATAGACTGATTTTCTGCATTTCAACTAATTCTCCATTTTTATATTTTTTCTTCTGTTTTTTTTTTTTTGGGTCACTATTTGTGAAATGTGCTGCATAGCACAAATGGCTTTGGCTGTGTGCATTTCATTTGTCCGTAAAGCAGCAGTACACAAACCATAGAAATGGGCCACCCATGTAGCAGAAAGGAGCCAGACAGACACACACATACACCAGATGCATTCAATTAATACTACTGGCCATCGCACAAACACATTTCCTGGCAGTCCGTACTCTCGTGCAATGTGTTCACATTATGGTAAGCACTGCACAACATTTTCAAATGTTTCAAATAAAAAAAGTGCACACTCCCAGTAAGCACTATACCAGCAACTAGTGGGAAAGCATTATTCTACATGGGTCTTGATCTGTAATAAGCATGGCTGACATTCTTTAAGAGTTTTTGAGATTCCATGCTCAAAGATGGGGAATCCAGAAGTTCAAATTGCTTGTTGGACTCCTACTGAATGAATATGGGGCCAGGCTTTTGCAGAGGGACTATCATGGCTCAGATTACAAGGCAGAGGCATGAAATAGTCCAGCCCGGGCTCTGACCAGTGCTACTGGTATCTCCCATACTGGTGAACAATATAGGAACCACTACAGAGACCTCAGGATGAGGAAGAGGGATACCGTTGACCACTGGATCGAGGAGTATAGGACTGATGGCACCCCACAGATGTGTAAGTATCTCTTACATAAACTAATTGTCAGAGTTAAAAGCTGGATATAGTCAGGACTGGTATGCTTAATGGTATTCTGTTGTGTTCTGTTTTTATCCACAGCTGTCACAGACCGGGCATTGAATGTCCGAACCCATGCTGCCTGAGTGGCACAGACGCAAAATGCATGTGGTATGCATACATCCCTGCAGTGGGGTTATTCTAGCATTAAAAGTTATAACACATTTATTTGGATATGGAAGTCCACATCCCGCCCCCACCCCAGATAAAAAAGACCACAGTGAAGAACTTCTCTAAAGCTGACTTCACACTTTTTAGGACTGGTGTGGTCTCTTTCAAGGCCCCCGAACCAGCGGAAACCATCACTAAAGCCACTGAATCACATACAAATGCCTTCTACCAGCACCTCCAGGACTGCATGGATCAGGCAATCCCAAACAAAACAAAGACTCTTTGTACCAAAGGCAAGCGTCCAGTCTGGTGGACCCCAGCCATAAACAAGCTCTACAACAAAAGGAGAAAGCTACTACAAGATAGAGCAAAATCCCTAAAAGGGAAGACACCCTTGATCATTATAAGTAAAAAACTAAGAGCTCTCATAAAATCATCCAAGGCAAATTTTGAAATAAAAATCACCAAGGACTCAAAAGACAATCACAAGGCCTTTTTTAGTTATGTTAGAAACCTGGGAGGAAACTCCCAGATATGCTCAGAACTAGTTCAAAATGATGTAAAGATCACTGAACCTACAGACATTGCCAACATACTGGCTGACAGGTTCAGTGCAAATTCCCCCTCCCCCCCAAAAGGAGAAATATCTATACCAGAGGATTGTAGCCTCCCAAACATCTCGAATGCTCAGGTGAGAACAGCTCTCTCCAAGGCGAAAAACACAGCATCCATGGGACCAGATGGTGTCCCCAGTTGTGTGCTCCACGAACTCATTGAGGAATTAAACCCACAATTAGGGCAGCTGTTTAATCTTAGCCTCACCTCAGGATACGTACCCAAGGAGTGGCGTACGGCAACTGTGGTCCCACTACATAAAGGCGGTGCCTCCACCGACCCTGGAAACTACCGTCCCATCAGCTTGACAAGCCTGGTCTGCAAAACTATGGAGAGGATCATAATGGAACTCATAAATAAAGACATAGGGGACCTGCAGACATTGGATCAAACCCAATTTGGCTTTGTCAAGGGCAGATCATGCCTCTTAAACTTGGTTGACTTTTTCAAAACAGTCACCAAGGCCATTGATGAGGGCAAGGCAGTCCACACAGCCTACCTTGATCTGGCAAAGGCATTCGACACAATACCCCACTCAGGCATCATAGAAAAACTCACCAGCTTAAATGTAAACCCATACATCACAAGATGGGTTGCAAACTGGCTAAGTGACAGAACCCACAGGATCAGAGTTGCTGGCGCCATGTCTGATTCCAAGCCTGTCACAAGCGGTGTCCCTCAGGGCTCGGTCCTGGGCCCACTCTTGTTCGGCATCTACTTTTCAGAAGTACAGGCAAGCACAGGAGGATTATGGCTGACAAAGTTTGCAGATGACTGCAAACTGGGCGCCATCGTTGAAAACACATCAGACACAGATATCCTTCAGAAGGGTCTCATAGGAATGGATAACTGGTGCCAAAGCCATGGCCTAAAGTTAAATGCTAAAAAATGCATAGTCATACCCTTCGGGAAAAACAAGGTTACCCCCAGCTACCATATAGGTGGCAATCCACTGAGCACAGAAGAGGTTATCAGGGATCTGGGGACCCAGGTTGACAGTAACCTCTCATTTGACACCCACGTTGCCAAAGTAGTTAGGAAGACCTTCTACATTGCCCACCTGATCATGAAGGGATTCACATCTAGGTCAAGGGAGGTCATCATTCCCCTGTACTCATCACTCATCAGACCGATGATTGAGTATAACGCCCCATTTGGAATGTATCTGATCCGACACCTGCAGCAATTGGAAAGGCCCCAAAAGTTCCTCACCAAAAGGATAAAGGGTCTCAAAAATATGTCCTATGCTGCCCGAATGAAGGAGCTCCAGCTCTACTCAGTCGCTTACCACCTGCTCAGAGGTGACCTGTGCCTGACATACAAGGCCATGTCCAACCCGGAATTAATGAACATGCTTCACCTCAAAAAATCTAAATCCATCCAATCTACAAGAGCACGAGACTTCAACCTTGACACGGTCATAAATAGGACGTGCTGGAGGGACAGATTCATCACCCAGAGACTCCCTATGCTGTGGAACAAAATCCCGGTACATGTGAGGCAGAGCACCTCGCTGGCTTTGTTCAAGAGAAATCTTGACCAATGGATGGGATATCGCAGGTATACCCCAGGGATCACCTCAGTGTCACTGCTTGACAGAGGCACAGCTAAATAATGGGCATAGTATCTTTCAAACTAAAGGGGTGGCGAAAGTCACAAAACTCTGGGCTAGGCTTATAAATGCCCTAGGGCAGATAGCCTAGTATGAACCTATGAACCTATGAACCTATTTATTACTTATATAGTTATATCAAACTGAGCATTCATTTCGTAACTGTAATAAGGAAGTATGCATGTATTACCCCGAAGGGCAAAACTACAGTTCATTATTACAAAGTAGTCATAGGTTGTGCCTTCAAAATCCACACTTCTCAAATATATTAAACATATATAATATATTAAATATGTTAAGGTTTCATCAATATTGCAATATAACATCAGAGTTGTAACGCAGTGTCACCACTGTCTTGCTGTAAACTGTAATCAATATATTTGACCACTCATATGTGTAATATATGCACACATCAAGGACTGCTTACTGCAATCTTAGTATATTGTGCATCTGTTAGAACCTGGGTAGTGTGAACAGTAAACAAAGGTATTTATTAGGAGTTTGTAGTGTTAAAAGTAAAGGTAACAACAGAGTAAAATATTTGCATCAGTGCTTTGTATATCACATATGAAGTTACTAATGTTCTCCTTTTTTTCTCTCACCCTAACCCTTTTCTCTTTTTTTGGGGGGGGGTTTATTATTATTTGCGTTTACTTTTTCATTCTTTGTTTTTCCCACAGCGCAGAGGGTAGGACTGTTTCATGGAATCAACCTGCTCCCACTCCACTGGCTACAGCACCACTGCTCAGCACATCTGGCACATCTGGTCCAGTACCTGGTAGCACCCCCTCTGCTGCCCCTGCACTACCTGGCCCCTCAGGCAGTTCTGATCCAGAGGACAAGTCTGTGGCTCCTATAGGGTGCAGAGGTTGAGCAGGTGAGTTTATCACCTGTGACAAACTGCCAGGGATGGTGTGTAGGATTGTGCGCCATACTGTTGATGCATGTCTGCGCTGGCTGTAGATACTGCTCTTTATCATTATATTATATATCACAAGGAGACACACATGTCAGACACTGCAGCCATCAGAGCAGTGAGGTGAGAGTGATGACAGTCCAGAGGATGAGGAATCAATTCTCATTGTCACCAAATTTGACATCCATGAGTTCGCAATATCCCCACCCTCATCTCATCCATGCGTTCACCCACCTCATGTGTCCTTCACCGTCCATGTCTCTTGTCTTGTCTGTCTGAAATTGCTTCCTCACCTGCCTAACTTGCCTCACTCAAACATTCCTACAACCCTTCCCCAACATTCCTCTCTCTTTCAAAAAAAAGGGCAACTTTCCCACAAATAAAAAAATCATCCCATACATAGCTCTCCATTTTGCATGCATGCCTTCATGACACACATGATTCTGTCCAATTCTCTATACAACAGATTGTGATGGGGTCACCCCTGTCTCTTGAGGTGACAGTCCAAATTCAGCCAAATTTGTAAGTTTTATTCTGGAAGAAATGGATAGCTATGTTTCTTTCCTACACCCTTCCTGCACATTCCTGCCTTGTTTTCACTTTGTGCATTCCCCTGATTGCTCCCCATTTCACCACTTTCCGGTCTTCTCCATTTCCTTTCTTTAAAGAAATATTACATGATGGTGTGTAACGTGCATTAATGTGTGGCTATGACAAAACCAGTTCTAAGTATTATATAGTTTGATTGGAAACCAGTACCATCTAGCCATATTTTATACACTCCATAACAACTATCACACTTCAGAATTTGGATTTACATGTGTAAAATTATTTGACAGTGTTAACATACACTTAGATTCGAACCAAGTACCATCTAAACAAAAATACATGCATCACCACATTAACAGGTGGTGCTAAAAACTCAGTTGATTAGCAGGTGTATTTTAGAGACTGTATACCAAATGGCAGAATTAACTGCTGCTGTATACACTTGCTAGTTAGCTGAATCTCTGGTTGCAGGAATTAATGCACTTAATGCAATGATAAGTTCCTTTTTGGGGCAAATGGTTTAGCTATAGGTAACACATTAAAATACTTTGGTAGTAGTGCTGCTTACTGATGCTGTGTGATGTGCAGCATTGCACAACATTGCGCAATAGTTTTGTACAAGACTAAATTAGTATCATGCAATAGTGCTTTATAAAACATTACAGTGGATCTCGCAATGCTGCTTCATAAAGACTTAATGAAGAAGATATGACATTAGTTATACAGGGAACAAGCATGGAGAAGTACAAAGGGAAATCTCTCCTAAAATGTGTCACTTAATATTGAATGTATTAAATACATCTGCTATGTAACTGACTATATGGCAGCAATTGTTAATGCACTGTTGTCAGAGGCAGATGGTACTGAGTTTGAATATGGATGAAAGTAATATTTTTACAAGCATGTATGATACTTTAAATATGTTTACTTATATTGCTACCTTTTACCATTGCTGCATGTTGGTACGCATCTTGCACCATCGTTCAATATTTCTTTAAAGAAAAGAAACAGGGAAGACTGGAAAGTGGTAAATTGGGATCAAGCAGGGAAATGCACAAAGTAAAAACAAGGCAGGAATGTGCAGGAAGATGATCATGACCATAAGATTGAAGTTTTGAAAGGTTTAAGTGGAGATTGCAGTACAGTGAGGAATTGGAAATTTACCATTCTCTTCAATGCAGTGAGATCTCAGAGTTGGTATATTTAATTAGCACGGGATGTGGGGGATGCAAGAGGGCTTGACCCCTGCATAAACTTAAAAAAAAAAAGTTTTTATTGTTTTTTATTGAAGTTCTTTCAAAACTTCAGTGTTATGGTCTCACTATATGAAGTTTGAAGTTTTGAAACTTTGAGCTTCCAAAGTAGATCCGGTTCTCCTATACCTGCAGCTATTACAAGAAGATTGAAAAAACTGTTGTGTATCTTGCACTTTATTGCTATAATCTGCACTCTCACAGCAGTAAAACAAAACTTGCACACCCTGTACTAGAACCCTGTACCATCTTCACTCTATCCCTATACTTAACACAGGATTAGTGAGATGGATAGCTGCTTAGTAGTTGTAAGGTTTTCACTATTAACCATACAGCAACACTGCTTACCGTGGTTGTGTGATGCACAATATTACTAATTGAATACATCTGATCATATATGTGGCTGCTTTGGTCCTGTCTACAACCTGACTGGTCCATTCCTCCAGTATGTGAGCTGCTGTGCTTCGTGCAAACCAGCTGGGCATTGCTAAACATGTTTATGCCAAGCAGCACATCCTGCAAACACTGGCAAAAAAAGAAAAAATAAGAAATTAAAACTCAAAAGGCAGACTGTCCACAGTTTTGCAAAATGTCCAGATATTGCATCATGTATTTGGCCTGCTCCTTATAAAGTAGGTGGTTTACTGTGAAATCACTGAAGATTACAGTCAATATATCATGACATATACATTTCTGTACCATACTTCAAATCTTTCAGAAAATGGATGCTTGCCCTGTGCCCTGGAATGATCCACAATCACTTTGCAGATTTTGCAGCAAGTAACACCAGAGCAAGCCACAAAACCTTCCTTATGCGTATTGCATATCATTAATATTCATGTTGCGAGTTTGATCTCTGCTGTGCGATGCGCAGTATTGCAAACACGAATACACTCAGTGTACGCCCTGCACAGAACCTATACGGAGTTTACTGAATCCTGCAGTCAGACAAAAATGCAGGTAATAAAGTAAAAATGAGACAATGGTACGTTCCCGCCTACCTGTTTAAAAGGAGAGGAATTTAAGGAGTAGGTAGTGGAAATTACTTGAGAGTTATATGGTTAAGAAGTAGAAGGAATTACTTAGAGAGGTTGACAAAGGTTAAAGTATTGCAGAATAAGGGGAATCTCAGTCCCCTTAATTAGACTCAGCAAGGCCTTACCATATCTAGGCAATTTTAATTCTGTATTATAACTCAAAAAAATAATTTCCCTAGATACACCAATTTGACAATGCAGTATCTCTGACAGAGTAGTCCAGGGTGAATCCTTAAAGTCTGCCAACTCATTATACTCCCAGAAAATATGTTCCCAATTACCTCATTCTTCCTCATCAAACTTCTAACATTTGCTAGTTACCCGAAGAAAAATTCTCTGGGGTCATCTTGGGTTATAAAAATATCTATGTAAACATTTCCAAGCAAAACTCCTACAGCTTCTAGATTTTGTTGCATATTTGGAAGACATACATATATCCTCATATTGTTTCTTTGTGAATTGCTTATCTAATCTCTATTTCCAGTTCTTTCTAATGTCATCTAATTGATTCTTATAATTATCATGCAATATTTTATACACTCTACTAATTATTCCTTTTAACAGCAGCTTCAGTTATAGGTTCAACTAAAAACTCTACCAGTGCTGGTCTTTCATTTATGAACCCCTATTTCTTTCTATTTGTCTATACTCTGATATCAATAATTGACAGGGAAGGCAATGTCTAACCTGCAGTCCAAATAAATTATTGCCATCTTCCCATTCTATTACATTTCCTTCTCTAGTTATTTGCTCCCAGTACCTTACTTCCTTTGCCAATTTTCTCAAATAAATTCCAGTCCCTCTTGCCTATTGTCTATATCCCTAATTGCAGTCATCCCTATCAGCAGAATCTCCTTTCTCCATTCTCATGTTGGTTTAATTCTACTTTATAAATATAATATTTTGTATGATTATTATTCTCCATAAAGATCTGTATCCAAATCCCAGTCTCTCCTTGTTTCTTGATCTTCTACCCTGTTTCATCATCATCCCTTTCCACTTTGAATTATGTTTCTGCTTGTGCTATGTATAGGACCCTTAACTGTGTAGCTCTGAAATACCCATTCAAATTGGGTAATCCCAGTCCACCTTGTTCTATTGGAAGAATCATCTTATCCCACTTGACTCTTGCCATCCCACCCAGATAAATTTCTTCAGCTCTTTATTAATTGCTACCCACAACTTCTCCTCTGTTTGATAAAAGTTTGTCTAACCTGTGTATAAGACTAAAGGGACTAAAAACATTTTAACTGCTTGTATCTTACAGTCCATATCCATGTAACAGAGCTTCCAATTTCTCAGTTTTTGTATTATTTTTTTGTTAGCCTCCTCCCACATATTCTTAGCTGCCACTCCAGAATCATTTTAATCCATACTCTTAAGTACTTAATTTTATCATGTCCCCATAAATATGGATACTAATGAACCAATTCATGTGTGGGTACATAATTTACAGCTATTGCCTTTGTTTTAGCTTTATTAATTTTGTATCGAGAAAAGATCTGAAACTGTCTCAAAATGTTCCACAATGCTGAAATGTCCTTTTCTAGTTATATCAAGTATAAAATATCTTCTGCAAATGCAGGCAGTGTTTTTTGACTACCATACCAATTATATCCTTGAATTTCAGAGTCCCTTATTTTCTTTGCCAGTTGTTCCAAATATAATGCAAATAACAAAGGAGAAGCGGATACCCCTGTCTGGTTCCTCTCAAGTATAAATTATCAGAGAGGAACCCACCTACTTTAAGTTTGACCTCTGATCCCTCATATTGCCTCCAAATCAATCTTATAATGTTATCAGGGAATGCAAATGCTTTCATTGCCCTGCTTATAAAGTCCCAGCTTACTCTGTCAAATGCTTTCTCTGCATCAGGACCCAACAACAATGGTATTTTCTTATATTCTACTTCCCTCTGGATCATCAGTATTCTGTTAATGTTGTCAAATGTTTGCCTCCCCTCCCAAAACCACACTGATCCATATCTATCAAGCTTGGCATCACTTTTGTCATTCTTTACGCCATTGTAGACATAAAAATACTTTATAATCATGGTTTAGGAATGAAATAGGCCTGTATGAAGCTGGATCTGATGGGTCTTTACCCCTTTTAGGTATTACGGCCACCACCTTTTTCTTCCAGGATGTTGGTACTTCTCTACTCTTAAAATGCTGCTAAATAAAACCTTCCAGATCTTTATAATTTTTTCGTTTCTAGCTTCCAAACTTCCAGACTAATACCATCTTTTCCTGGGGACTTTCCTGTGGATTGGTTATACATCACCATTTTCATCTCATCTCCTCCTATCCTGTTAGTAATCAAGCCTCATCTACCTCTAACCTTGGCACATTTAATTCTTCAATAAACATTTCCAATTGTACATTTTCTTTATTATCATATTTCTCTGCTTTATACAGACTTTCATAGAATTTCCAAAATATTTCTACTATCTCTACAGGATCTCTTCTTATGTTCCTTGTTATAGGCTTCCCATGCTTGGCGATAGCCCTTTCTACTTTGTTGCCTGAGTCTTTGTGCTAAAAGGTTATGCTCTAGAATTATTATAAACAGTTGCTTAACAGCAGTCTTTCTAAACTCATATATATTATCGAGGTAATCCCTTATTTTCTATTTAGCATTCTGCAGTTGCTCCTCTTTTTGATCTGTGTGATTTCCCCTACCCTGCAATGTTTTAACATTTACCAGTCCCTCTAAATAATTATTTCTTAACCATATCTCTCTATATTTCATTTTCACCTTATTTTAATCTCTACTTTAATTTTATCCCACTCCCTAGCTATAGTTTCAGAAGAAATGATTATCTTCTCTAATAGCTCCTGAATAATTTCCACTACCCATTACTTAAATTCCTCTCTTTTCAACAGATGGGGGAAGGGCCAGTGTCTCATTTTTATTTCATTACCCTGCATTTATATTTTAGTTATTGGATGTGTATCAAAACTTTCAATTAAATCCACATGTTCCTATGAAATGTAAATTCTGTCTAGCCTAGCCCAGTTTTGTATCTTGGGGAATAATATGTAAATGCACTACAAACTTCTAGTACTGAATTCGCATCTTCCATGCCTGTTGTTGGTGGGTTTTCATGCAGAGAAAGCATTTGACAGAATAAGCTGGGGTTTTATAAGTAGGGCAACAGAATCAGCTGTACTCCCTGATACAATAAGAGGTTAATTAGGAGGATACACAAAGGATCAAAGACAAGAATAAAAATGGCAGAGTTCCTCTCTAATAAGTCGGCTTGAACAGAGGAACCAGGCAAGGGTGTCCTCTTTCCTCTTTGTAATTTGCTTTATATTTAGAGTGCTTTGCAAAGATAATAATGGAGAATAAGGGACTCAGAAATGCAAGGACATAATTGGCATGGTAATCAAGAAAATGTGGCTTTATTTGCAGAGGATATTATTTTATACAAGCTAAATCGAGAAAAAGACATCTCAGTACTGTGGAACATTTTGATACAGTTTCAAGTCTTTTAGGGATATAAAAGTAATGAAGATAAAACAAAGGCTATAGCTGTAAATTATGTACCCACACACAAATTGGTCAAGCAATATGAATATTTATAGGGATACGATAATATGAAATATTTAGGAGTATAGATTAAAAAGGTTTCTGCTACTGCAGCTAAGGATATGTGGGAAAAGACTAAACAAAAGATAATACAAAAATTGAGAAAGTGGAAGCTCTTATTTATGGATATGGATAGTAAAATACAAAGTAGTGAAATGTTTCAGTCCCTCTTATTTTATATATGGGGCAGGCATATTTTTATCAACCAGAGGAGAAGTTGTGTTTAATAATTAATATAGAGTTGAAGGAATTTATCTTGGAGGGGAGGAGAGCAAGAGCTAAGTCGAGTAATTTGATCTTTCCAATAGAGGCAGGTGGTTTAGGCTGCACAGTTAAGGCTCATATACATAACACAAGCAGAAGGTTGTAATTCAAAATGGAAAGGGATGATAATGAAGTGGGGGTGGAGTGTGAGAAACAGAGAGTGAGATTTTGGATGTAGATCCTTAAGGACAATAATAACAAACATCCAAAATATTTTATTCATAAAGTTGCAGAAAGCAGTCTAAGAAATAAACCAACACAAGAAGGGAGATTTTACCAAAAGGGATGAATGCATGCAGTGGAACAGACAACAGACAAGAGGGGGCTGGAATTTATTTGGGTAAACTGGCAAAGAAACCAAACATTGGGAGCAAATAACCAGAGAGAGAAAATAATATAGTAGGATAATGCAAAGAAGACATTTAGACTACAGGGTAGAAATTGCCCTCCCAACCAGGGATTGATATTAGAGTCGAGGAAAAGAGAAAGGAACTGGGGAATATTAAGTGACAGACCTGCTCTGGTGGAGCTTTTAGATTACTCTAGAACAGAAATTGCTTTTAGAAAAGGGTTATTAGTAGGTGTGATGATAGGAGGTGCTGCCAGCCATGGCAGGAGAAATAGGGCAGTGGATTTTTAACATGAGCCAGCACAGCTAACTGGAAATTTGTAAATAATTATATGTCATTTGTAAATCAAACTGACTGGTACAGATGCTTGTGCTGAAAATGTATTTGTGAAGTTTACTTGTGTTAAAATGCATCAACAACGTGCCCTGCTGGAAGAAACAGAAATGTCATGCATTATTGTAACTGTTTAAATGTATACATTATAACATCATATGCTGGAAGTGAAGAAGTTAATATTAATCCATCTAACTTTGCAAAATTTTCTTGAAATTAAATTACTTTATGGGTTAAGCCATAAAGATTTTATCCCACAGTTTTGAATGGAGCCAGAGGGACAATGTATGTGCTAGAGAACATTTGGTAGCTCCTGTGGAAAGAATGAAATGGTTTTATGGTTTTATGGCCTCCAGCAGCTGCAACACATCTGAGCAAAGCTCTGACTGTGTGTATTGTAGCACATAAGTGCTAAACTCTGGTAGCATCTAGTGATGGGGGATAGTGCGGGAACCAGAGTCAGATGATCAGATGTATGTGATGTCATTCTGTAAAGAAATAATGTTTTAATATTAGAGGAGACTGAGGTCTCGGCAGCATTCTGTATTCTGTATTGGATCTGACAACAAGGACCACTCACCCATTTTGCCTTGCTCAAATCAGTAAGTAGGAACAGTAATTATTTTAGTCAATCAGGAATAGATAGTGAGACTAGCTAAATACTGCTTTTCTATAACTGTGTGAAACTTTCCATCTGTGTTATTTTTAACATTCCCTGTGACTAAAACTCTGTTCACTGTAAATAGATGTTTAGTATTTTCATGTTCTTTTATTATTTATTATTAAACATATTTAAACTTTTCATTGTGGCAGTCCTTTCTATACAATATTTAAGCTTTGAGAGTATTTGCGTATATTTATTTGGTGACAGCTCTGGCCACTCCTGAAGCATTGCTGTTTGGTCAACATTACCATTTGTATTAATATTAACTTGTACACAGTATAATTGGCTACCATTGTAAGAGCCTTAAAGTAGCTTGCAGGGGTTCTGGTGGCAGTGATAATTACCTTATAGTCTAGGCAGAAGGGGGCACAGCAGGTGAATCTGAGACAGCCTTTCCCGGGTGTGTGTGTGTAAATCAAATCTCAAATAGTGTGTGTGTCAGCTGCTTGGAGCAGGGACACAAACCACTGGTTTCACAGAGAGGGTGTGGGAGGACTTAACTTGGAACACCAGCTAATGATCAACTCTAAGCTGTGCCAGTGGGGGGGGTCTTATTAGGGGTCTGGACAGATACAGAGAGGAACCAGCCTCTGGACTGAGCATGTTCCCTGGGTGTTCTTAAGGGAAATTGTATTTGATGCAGAAAGACCTCCATCTGGAAATACTGAGTGTATCCATTTGTATTCCAAGTGCAGGTCCCTCTCCAGTGCCAGTGGTAAGGATTCAGGCTCCTGGATTACTGACACAGAGTGGGGGTGTCACATATTGGTGAGCAGTGGTGTGGATATTTAACTCCTGCAGCCTGTAAGCAGTTGTCACTAAAAATGTGCATTCTCCCAGCAGCCACATGGTGAACATTCAGAGTTTCATATCACAACAGTTTTTTTAATTTATTTTGTTAGTTTAGTTTATTCAGGGAGAGCAGACAGAAATGTCAGCAGAGGATTATGGCAAGTTGACAAAGAACCAGTTGGTCAAACTGTGCAAAGCCAATGCATTACTGTATGCCAACCTGACTAAAGAAGAAACAATTTCAGCCTTAGTTGCAACTACAACACAGACTAGCAACCAGAAGGATAACCAGTCTGGTGATGGGGAATTTGCTGCCCTCAGAAACAGGACAGTTCAACTTTTCCTCAGGACTTAAACATCCATCTGGACTTAAAGTGACTTGAACTAGAGGCCAAAGGTTTGGAACTATAATCAGCAGAGACTGAGGTGTTTGGATGATGAAGAAAATGAGAAACTGTGTCATTTGGAGGCTGAAGAAAGAGATACTGTGGTGTTTGGAGGCCGAATAAAAGGAGAAGCAGATTCAACATGAGGGGGAGATACTGGTTCTTTGCCAGGGTCATGAAGGTAATGGGGAAGGGAAAACTGGACCCCAGAAGTAACAAAGGTCAGTAAATGTCTTCCACAATTTACAGAGGGTGATACTTTTGATAGTTTTATTCATATATTTGAAAGAATATGTGAACAGTATAATGTTGACCAAGGGCTCTGGGTATGCTTCCTGACCCCCTTACTCCATGGTAAAGCTGTAACTGCTGTTTCTAAATTGTCTGATATTGACTGCTTAAACTATAACAACGTCAAGAAATGTTTACTTGAATGCTTTAAGTTAACACCTAAAGCATACAGAAAAAGTTTTGTGTACATAGATGCAAGGCAGATGACAGTGTGTGTGATTATATTGCTGAGTTAAGCACTTATTTTCATAGGTGGGTGAGTGGGTGTCAGGTAATCCCTTTTGAAGGGCTGTCAGACCTTTTGGTGAGAGAACAAATCCTTAGCACTTTGCCTGAGGACATGAGAATCTGGTTGGCACACTGAGAATGCAACTCTGCAGATGAGCTGGGAAAGAAAGGGGATCTCTACTTAGCAAGCAGGGCATCACTGCACAGGAAAGGGATACCTAGCGCTGCACATGAATATAAGTGAACCCATACTGGGCAGCCTAAACTGCCCCAAAAGAGTCTGACAGTAACAGGGAAAGCCACTAGTTCAGGTGCATGGCCAGGGTCAAGGGTTAAATGTTTTAAATGTAATCAGTGAGGTCATGCAGCATATAGATGTCCAAGGAGGCAAGGTGGGGAACAAAAGATGGGGGAGCCAGCAACTGGGAATAACAGTATGCCAGTGGTAGGTTATCTGGAGACAACAGGGGTACCAAACTATCACAAGAGGTTATATCTTATCTTAGTGGATGGAAAACAGGCCACTACTAAGAGAGACATAGCCTCTGACATAAACATTGTGAAGTCTGCAGTGATTAAACAGGATCAGTACTTGCTTTGGCAGTCCACTCCAGTCAGAGCTTTAGGAGGGACCTCATTCCAAATGCCTTTCACCAGGCTTCACCTTGACTGGGAGGGTGGAAAAGGAAGCAAGCAAGTAGGTGTGCTTGAGGATATCCCTTCAGATGTCTTGATAGGGAATGATTTTGATAATGCAGTACTTTGTGTGCATGTAGTTACACACAGTCAGGCTTGGTGACAGGCATGTGGGTCTGGTAGCCTGGAGGAGACCCAGACAGACACCACACCTGAAGCCAGGGCTGGTGGTGTGGCTATTTCAGGGAGGGAGCTACCCTGTAGCAGTGATCCTGAAGGTGAGCCACAACTGCTAGTAGGTACTGATGTTCCCTTGGGCAGAGTGACAGCAAGGGCAGAGGTGAGTGATAGTACCCAGGCTGACAGTGAGGCACCAATTTCAGAGAATACCAGGCTTCCTGTGGAAGGGGAGCTGAGAAGAGTCAAAAAAGTACAGCTGAAAGAGGCTCAGCTCTCAGACCCTACACTCTGGGGCTTGAGGGAGGTAGCTAGGGAGGTACCTGATTCTCGTGGAAAAGAGGAGTCTGTATACTGGAAAAAAGGGTTACTGTGCAGCAAATGGACCGCTAAGGGAGGGCTAGAGAGTGAGGTAATAAAGCAGTTGATAGTGCCTAGAGCCTACCATCTGGCACTTCTAGTCATAGCTCATAACATTCCTTTTGCAGGTCATATGGGCATAAAGCATATCAAGAGATGTATTATGCAGAACCTTTATTGGCCTGGGATTGGAAGAGATGTAACAGGGAACTGCAGAACCTGTGAGCAGTGCCAAAAAGCAGCCAAGGCAGGAGACAAGGTCAAAGCTCCTTTGATGCCTTTGCCTATGACTGAAGTGCAATTTCAGAGGGTAGCTATGGATATTATGGGGCCTCCGAGTACTCCAAGCTCCATAGGGAAGAAGTATATCCTGGTGGTAGTAGATTATGCTACTAGATACCCTGAGGCAGTGACTCTGTCCTCCATTGAGGCAGAAAAGGTGGCAAATGCTTTGTTAAAGATTTTCGGCAGGGTACATTTCCAGAGAGAAATACTGACTGACAGATGTTAATTTCATGTTAGAGCTGCTGGCTTGTCTGTGGAAGCACTGTGGGGGTGAATTACCTAAAGACTACTCCCTACCATCCCCAGACTAATGGTCTGCAGAGAGGCTGAACTCTGCAATAAAGACCATGCTACAGGCATTTGCACACCAATTTAAGAGAGAGTGAGACAAATATTTGCCCCATCTGCTGTTTGCTAACAGAGAGGTACCACAGGAATCCGTAGGTTTTTCATCCTTTGAGTTGCTGTATGGACATAGGTTGAGGGGGCCTTTAGATTTGATTCATAATGAATGGGAGGATGAGTATGAATCCAACAAGGAATCTGTTGTGGCATATGACCTACACCTCAGGACAAGACTCAGGGAACTCATGGACTTGGCCCAGGAGAACTTGGCAGGAGCCCAACACCAGAAAAAGGTCTGGTATGACGGGAATGTATGCTGTGGGGCAACAGGTGATGGTTCTTATTCCTGTCAGACACAATAAGCTGCCGCCAGCTTGGGAGGGACCCTTCAAAGTGGTAAGGAAGGTCAGTGATGTTAACTATATGGTAGAACTGCTAAGCAGGAGGCAGCGGCACAGACTGTACCATGTTAACATGATGAAACCTTACCATGATAGGGAGGCCCTGGTGCTAAGTATTTGCAGTAGGAGGCAGGAGGAGACTGAGGGGGATGTATGACTACAGTGAGCCAGCCAGCAAAATGCCAAGTTACTATGGTGGAGCCTAGGGTTGCAGGCATATGAAATGACAGTGCAGTACTGTAGTGAGGTCAGCAATGCCAAGGCAGATGGAATCTCAAGACAGGGTGTGGGATAATGTATTCCCAGAAAGGCTCATTCCTCTCAAGCAGAGTTTATAAAGGGGTACTTGAAAAACTAGCTTGATTCTTCAAAGGGGGGAGAAGTGTGATGATAGGAGGTCCTAACAACCATGCCAGGACAAACAGGGCCATGGATTTTTAACATATGCCAGCACAGCTACCTGGAATTTTGTAAATAATTATATATCACTTGTACATCAAACTGATTTGTACAGATGCTTTTGCTGAAAATGTATTTGTGAGGTTTGCTTGTGTTGAAATGTATCAACAGTGTGCACTCCTGGAAGGAAAAGACATGTACATTCACTATTGTAACTGTTTAAATGTATACATTGTAACAGCATATACTGGAAGTGAAGAGGTTAATCTTAACCCACATGAATTAGCAAAATATTTTTGAAATTAAATTACCTTATGGGTTAAGACAAAAAGATGTCATCCCACAGTTTTGAATGGAGCCAGAGATGCAATGTCTGCTAGGGAATAGCTGGTAGCTCCTGTGGGAAGAGTGAAATGGTTTTATGGGTTTGTGTCCTCCAGCAGCTGCACCACATCTGAGCAAAGCTCTGTGTGTATTGTAGCACATAGGTGCTTAATCCTGGTAGCTTCTAGTGATGGGGAATAGTGTGGGAAACAGAGTCAAATGACCAGATGTATGTGAAGTCATTCTGTGCAGAAATAATGTTTTAATATTAGAGGAGACTGAGGTCTCAGCAGCATTTTGCATTTTGTCTTGGATCTGACAACAAGGCCCACTCCCCCATCTTGCCTTGCTTTGCTCAGTAAGTAAGAACAGTAATTATTTTAAGTCAATAAAGAATAGATAGTGAGACTAGCTAAATACTGTTTTTTCTATAACTGTGTGATACTTGCCATCGGTGTTATTTTTAATATTCCCTGGTATTGAAACTACTGTAAAAATATATTTAGTATTTTCAAGTTCTTTTATTTATTATTAAATATGTTTAAACTTTTCATTGTGGTCGGTCCTTTCTAGAAAATATTTAAGTTTTGAGAGTATTTGTATATATTTATTTAGTGACAGCTCTGGCCACGCCTGAAGCCTTGCTGTTTGGTCAGTGTTACCATTTGTATTAATATTAACTTGTACACAGTATAATTGGGTACCCTTGTAAGAGCCTTAAAGTAGCTGGCAGGGTTCTGGTGGCAGTGTTAACTACCTTATAGTCTGGGCAGAAGGGGGCACAGCAGGTGAATCTGTGCAGCCTTTCCCAGGTGTGTGTGTGTGTGTGTGTGTGTGTGTGTGTGTGTGTGTGTGTGTGTGTGTGTGTGTGTGTGTGTGTGTGTGTGTGTGTGTGTGTGTGTGTGTGTGTGTGTGTGTGTGTGTATGTGTGCGTGTGTACATGTGCAAATCACATCTCAGACCGTGTGTCAGCTGCTTGGAGCAGGGACACAAACCACTGGTTTCACAGAAAGGGTATGGGAGGACTAAGCTTGGAACCTCAGCTAAGGACTCAACTCTAAGTTACACCAGTGGAAAGTCTTACTGGGGGTGCATATAGATATAGAGAGAAACCAGCCCTCGGACTGAGTGTGTTCCCTGGGTGCTCTTAAGGGAAACTGTGCTTGATACAAAGACCTCTGCATCTGGAAATACTGAGTGTATCCATTTGTATTCCAAGTGCACGTTCCTCTTCAGTGTCAGTGGTAAAGATTCAGGCTTCTGGATTACTGACCCAGTGTGGGGTCATCTCTGTAGGGCATGCAGAATATTGCATAATAACAATAAGAATCAATCAGAGGAGGTTAGGAAAGGTTGGGAAGAGAATATGGAAAAGCAATTTACAACAGAACAGCGGGAGGACATATGTATGGCTCCGAAGTATGCAGGACCAGTCCAGAGGGTTTAAGATCTTTGCTTTAAGGTCTTTGTATCAGAATTTTTATACCCCAAGTAGACTTCAAAGAATTTTGTTCTTAGACAGCATATGTTGGAGGTGTGATGGGAAAGAAAGATGTAACTTCAAACATATGTTTTGGGAATGTAATGAGCTAGCAGATTTTAAAAATTCGCTACAGAGTACTCTGTCAGAAATACTGGGCAAGCAAATAGCTGAGTCTAAGGAAATGATTTTTTGAGATGGGACACATGATCTGAATTGCCTAAACACAGTAAAGCCTTATTAAGTTTAATTCTGTTGGCTGCCAAAATAAAATACCAGAAAATGGAAATCTAAGTCTCATCTTCTTTCGGCTGTTCCCATTAGGGGTCGCCACAGTGGATCACCTGTTTCCATTTCTTCCTGTCCTCTTCATCTTGCCCTGTCACATCAACCACCTGCATGTCCTCTCTCACCACATCCATAAACCTTATCTTAGGCCTTCCTCTTTTCCTGTTACCTGGTAGCTTCATCCTTAGCATCTTTTTCCCAATATACTCTGCATCCCTTCTCAGCACGTCCAAACCAACATAATCTTGCCTCTCTGGCTTTGTCTCCAAACCTTCCAACCTGGGCTGACCCTCTAATATACTTATTCCTAATCCTGTCCACCCTCATCACACCCAGTGCAAATCTTAACATCTTTAACTCTGCCACATCCAGCTCAAACTCCTGCCTTTTTGTCAGTACCACTGTCTCCAACCCATAAAACATAGCTGGTCTCACTACCCTCTTGTAGACCTTCCCTTTCACTCTTACAGGTACTCGTCTGTCACAAATCACTCCTGACACTCTTCTCCACCCACTCCATCCTGCCTGTACTCTCTTCTTCACCTATCTTCCACACTCACCGTTGCTCTGAACTATTGACCCCAAGTATTTAAACTCATCCACCTTCGCCACCTCTACTCCTTGCATCCTCACCATTCCTCTATCCTCCCTCTCATTCACACACATATATTCTGTCTTAGTCCTGCTGACCTTCATTCTGCTTCTCTCTAGAGCATATCTCCATCTCTCCAGGGTCTCCTCCACCTGTTCCCTACTCTCACTACAGATCACAATGTCATTTGCAAACATCATAGTCCATGGGGACTCCTGTCTGATCTCGCCTGTCAACCTGTCCATCAACATTGCAAATAAGAAAGAGCTCAGAGCTGATCCTTGATGTAACCCCACCTCCACTTTAAACGCATCCATCACTCCCATCGCAGACCTCACCGCTGTCACACTACCCTCGTATATATCCTGTACCACTCTTACATACTTCTATGACACTCCTGACTTCCTCATACAATACCACAACTCCTCTCTAGGCACCCTGTCATATGCTTTCTCCAAGTCTACAAAAACACAATGCAACTCCTTCTGACATTCTCTGTACTTCTCCATCAACACTCTCAGAGAAAACATCGCATCTGTAGTGCTCTTTCCCGGCATGAAACCATACTGCTGTTCACTAATCATCACATCCCTTCTTAACCTAGCTTCCACTACTCTTTCCCATAACTTCATGCTGTGACTGATCAATTTAATCCCTCTGTAGTTACTACAGCTCTGCACATCACCCTTATTCTTAAAAATCGGTACCGAAACACTTTTTCTCCATTCCTCAGGCATCCTCTCACTTTCCAAGATTTCATTAAACAATCTGGTTAAAAACTCCACTGCCATTTCACCTAAACACCTCCATGCTTCCACAGGTATGTCATCTGGGCCAACAACCTTTCCATTCTTCATTCTCTTCATAGCTAGCCTTACTTCCTCCTTGCTAATCCATTTTACTTCATGATTCACTATCCCTACATCATCCAACCTTCTCTCCCTCTCATTCTCTTCATTCATCAACCCCTCAAAGTACTCTTTCCATCTCCTCAACACACTCTCCTCGCTTGTGAGTATGTTTCCCTTATTATCCTTTATCACCTTTACCTGCTGCACATCTTTCCTTTTCTCCCTCCTTAGTGTCCAACCTTTCATACAACTCTTCATATGCCTTATCCTTAGCCTTCGCCACCTCTGTCTTTGCCATGTACCTCATCTCCTTATACTCCTGCCTACTTTCTTCATCTCTCTGACAATCCCACTTCTTCTTTGCCAACCTCTTTGCCTGTATACTCTTCTGTGCTTCCTCATTCCACCACCATGTCTCCTTGTCATCCTTCCTCTGTCCCAATGTGATACCAAGCACCTTTCTAGCCGTCTCCCTTACTAGCTCTGCTGTAGTTACCCAGCTATTTGGTAACTCTTCACTGCCACCCAGTGCCTCTCTTAACTCATCCCTGAACTCCACCTCACAATTACCCTTTTTCAATTTCCACCATTTGATCCTTGGTACAGCCCTCGCACTCCTCCTCCTCTTCTTGATCACCAACGTCATCCTACAAACCACCATCCTATGCTGCCTAACTACACTTTCTCCGGCCACCACTTTACAGTTTCCAATCTCCTTCAAACTGGCCCTCCTACATAAGATATATCTAAACCAGCTGTATTTGAACTATTGAATATTATAAAAGACATAAAAGAACTGGAATAAGTATCTTTAGAAAAGGGAAGGAGCAACTTACAAAGAAGTAAATAGAAACTGGGGGAACAATACATGCAGAATAATTTTCGGTAGGAGGAGGAGTGAGGTTTACAGGAATTCAGGAATTCAACAATGTATGGAATGTTGTACTCATGACAGAAAAAAGAAAATGTGATGTGTAATGTATGTAAATAAAAAAAATGTCAATACGGTTTGTTTTCTTTCCTGTTAATGTATGTTTGCCTGTGTCTTAAGCAATAATTTAATAAAGGTGTTTTAAAAAAAATTACATCGATGTGGCAGGCCCCATGACAGCCATTTTGGGGTAAAAATTAGAATATACTTGCAGTCATTTGGGTGTTTTAGTTTAACACAGGCCATCAAAATAAAATTAAAAAAAAAACAATTTAGAATTCAGGATGGAGCTTTCCTTTAAGGATTAAAGTGTTCACTGCATTTATTGCTTCCTTACCTACAACACGAAGAAGCATTGCACAATGGACTTTTTCCTGGCTTCTTTGCAATCCCATTCATAATGACATAAAACTAAATTTTTTGAATCAAGAGTTTTCAGTGTTCAAAAATGAGTTTTTTAGCATCATCCATGTTGTTTGTTGTAGTGAAAACATTCTGAGCCAAAAATGAAGAAACACTACAGAGAATGTTTTTTTTAAAATTTTCTGGCCTTGTAGAACACGGTGGTCTTCCTTGATCTTGGATGACGGGAGTCACATATGACTCCCCCCACAAGACCTAATATGAAACTCTGCCATTGCCTGAGAAGAGAATGAAGCATCACAGCACAGCATAGTGCTCCCAGCGATAGGGATGTTTTATGTATATGTTGTAACCATTACCCTAATGTCAGATATACACTGATGTAAGACTGTTATAACCAAGAATGTATACTGGTGTGTGCCCTTGTAAACATTAGATGCATTCCCCATCATCACCACCAAGGCTGCTATCCCAGCTTATGATCCCCTACCCCCCCCCCCATGATAGTTAAGCTGGTAAAATACTACTGCATTTCCTATCTCCTCAGTCAGATCCTCAAGTGCTGTGTTCACTAATCAGTCCCAAGTTGTCTTGGTCACAATTAGAAGTCCCTCCCTCTGTGCTATGTAGACAACAAAAGAGAATTTTGTTGGTTCAAAATGACTGAGTAGCTTATCAAAAGTGAGAGTCAAAGACTAGTTTCTATGTTAACAGTTTAAAAATAATGAAAAGGGCCCATTTTCAATTGTTAATCAAAAACTGAAAATCTGTCTTGCTTTTGCACATGGCTGCTAAGGCATCTTTGAACACAAAACATTCACAGAATGAAAAAAATGCTTTGGAAGTTTCAAAATTTTGTCCACCCCCCCCCCCCCAAAAGAAAAAAAAAAGCATTTGATGCCAGTGTAGCTTTATATCAGACACCATATAGACATGAAGTATATTCAACAATGCGTTCAGACCTCTCAAATGTACAGATTTTTACAGAATGTCCAGCTATTTGCCTCATATTTTCGGTCCATTTTTCATAAAATTGTGTTTTTTTCTGGCAAATTAGTGTTAAATCATTAAAATCTGAAGTGAGAAAATAATGAAAGAAATTTCAGTTTCAGACTTCCTACCCTTCAGAAAATTCATACTAATGCAAAACCTTTTATTCTATCAACTTTCTAAGTTTGTAAGAGCAATACTTAAAAATTGTCCCTATTTATGGGCCTTTGTCACACTTTTATTTATGGCTTTGTCCAAATTTCTTGTTCTAAGAGGTTGAGAGGTATGAATGCATTACTGAACTGCACTGTGAGAGAGAGAAAATACAGTTGTGTGAGTTATACTTACCTGTAACAGTAGATGTTCAAATTCCATACTGCTGCAATCACCTTTTAGCTATATGGGCTTTATCCTGCCCAGGATAGATCAACTGGCCAGCGTCACAAAGCTCTGACATCCTCTGACACCTACACAACAATAGACAAAAACTTTAAATACCAACAATTTAGTAACTATAGACAGAAATAGGGGATGGTGGGTGGGTGTGATTACTACAGCAGTGAGGAATTCAGGCATCTACTGTTATTGGTAAGTGTAACTTACACAACTTTACTATATTTATCGTTCTCACTGCTGCAGTAAACCTTTGGGTATATGGGTTGATTACCAAAGCCTATCCAACCTAAGAAAAGGAAGGATAAGAATCCAGCAGCCCCTGAAGAATGGTCCTAGCATAGCCGGTCCTAGAAATGGAGAAGGAATCCAATATGTAATGTTTTGTAAAAGTATGTAGAGAAGACAGTGTTGCATTCTCCACTCCTCTTCAGTATCCCATAATAGATGCCATGGCTCTAGTAGAATGTGCCTTGATACTGCCTAGAATAGGTTTACCATGGTGGGTATAACAAAAAGCAACAGCTGAAGACAACTAACTTGGAATAGTCTGTTTTGGCATTGCCTGTTTCTTTTTTGCACCATCATAAGAAAAAGCTGATGTGCTTTCTTACTGGACTTTGTTTTGTCAGGATAGTACAGGAACTGCCTATGCATGCCCAGAGTATGTAGAATCATTACTCCCAGGTTACAAGGATCTGAACAGAACTCTGGGTGATCGATGCCTTGATTCGAAACAAACACTGAACAACTTTGGACATAAGTGAAGGATTTGTTCTTAAAGTTCAGAATTACCTAGATATCAGTGGAAAGGCATAAAAGAACTTTCCGACCTTGGGAATGAAAATGAATCTGTTTTCTATGCTTGTTCTTTAAGTTCATAATTATTCTAGCTATCAGTGGAAAAGCATAAAGGAACTTTCCCGACAGTGGGAATGAAAATTAATCTGTTTTCTATACTTGCTTACAAGGAGCCCTGGTGCAGAATTTGTTTAGCTCTCTGTTTTAAAAGGACCACCAAAACTGCCAAAAGGGTCAAAAAATGACAAATAAACGAAAAACAAGACCCTGGAAGATAGCACAATGAAGCTTACAGGCAGGACAAGCTTTAAACTGTTTAATCTGAGTATTCACTCCACAGAAATCACATATGCCACTCAATAACGCTCAATGTATAAATACATTTTCGTTTTAAAACTTCCTCAGATGTGGGCTGGTATCTACCACAATGTATATACTTATATATATATATATATATATATATATATATATATACATATACATACACAAATTTAAATTAAAACTACCAATCCCGTACTGAATAATAAATGAGACATAATTAAACATTATGCCATAAGAATTCATAAAACACAACTTTTTTTCCTGAATCAAAGACATCATCTAAACAAAGTTTGATTATAAAACTAATAAAAGCATCATAAATATTATATATAAAATTAAAAACGTCTCAATTTAATCACCTTTATTACAAAGCATAAAAATTAAAACCTATTCAAAAAAACTTTGTTACAATGCCATCTTGTGGTATAACAATATACTACAATGGTCTATGGTTTCCCATTTAGTCTTTTGAAATTTAGCATTGTAAGCCTTTGGTGAAATGAGATTCAGTGAAATGAGTTGTCAGTATTTTTAAATTTAGGTGATTTGGTCTCGATGAAATGGGATTTCAGTGATGTGAAGTAGACCCATGTATATATATATATATATATATATATATATATATATATATATATATATATATATACATGGGTCTACCTGTTATTATTAAAAACCCATTTCACTGAACTTCTAAAAAACCAGGACAACTTAGCTGAACACTTACTTGCACAAACTCTCGGATCACAGGAATTTTACTCTGGGAAAATAACCACTTGGCCACCATGACTAAATAACCAAACCGAAGCAAATCAAACCCACCCAAGTGGGGGGGCTTCACTCCCCACATCCCCCTAACTAAATATATCAACTCTGAGATTGCACTACAGTGGGGAAAAAGGCAAAGTTCATCATGGTGGTCAAGTGGTTACTTTCCCCAATTAAAATTCCGGTGATCTGAGAATTTGTGCAAGTAAGTGTTCGGTGAAGTCATTCCAGTTTTTAGAAGTTCAGTGAAGTGGATTTTCAATAATAACAGGTAGATCCATATATATATATATATATATATATATATATATATATATATATATATATATATATAAAGCCTTTTGCTGAGAGGTGTCTACAAGTCAGCCTGTAAACACAATCCTATCTGATGGCGACAAGGAGGATTTTTTGTAGATTTATCTGAAATCCCAGATATCCCAGATTAGGAAGAAGAGAAAAAAAAACTTTGTTAAGGACTCTTTACATCTGGGAAAAGACTCTGCAAAGTAAATTATCTAAATAAGAAAAATGTGAATGCCATGCAGGCTGGAATGAGCTATCTGGAGCTAGACACTTTGCAAACATCCTTGGAGATGTAGATAACCCAAAAGGTAATACTGAGGACTTGTGCCAAAGGGATGATAATGATAAGCATCCTTTAAATCTAATCTTACCATAAAACTCAAATGAAGAAAGAGATGTAACAGTCTCTGAAGGATCATTTTGAATTTTGCAACTTTCACATACAGATTAAGGAAGGAAAGATGTAGAACTGGTAATCATAAAAGCTCTTTCTTTGGAATCAGAAACATTCTGGAGTAAAAGCCTTTGCCACTTTGATCTAATGATACTGGTTCTGTGATTCCGAGGGTAAGCAAGTACTGAAGAACCTGAGGAAAAAACTCAGTTTATTGGAGGATGAGGAGGAATTCCCCTGAAGAGAAATATTTGTATCCACTGCTAACTCTTAACACTCCTGAGCCACTTTTTATTACCCAAGCATCTGATATAATCTGTTGCCAAAAGGGAATTCAGACAGCCAGTTTCTTTAATAAATTTAGGAGCAGAAGGAGAGGGGAGAAGTGAGAGAATATTGGCATAGACATTATTAATTATTAAACTGTGTCTTTTTTAAAAGGATCAATGTTTCTTGTCGTTCCCTCCTCCTATCTCTTTTTATCTCCCTGTTTGGTCGGATTTTGCAGGGATTGCTTGCTTTGCTTCTCAAAAGGAGTAGAAGATTTAGGAGATTTGTAAAGGGAGACTTAAAATCTGAGTCACTCCCTAAATTAATTTTCTTCTTTTATCAAAACTGTTGGAGGACTCGAGTAGCAGATGGGAGAAACAAAACCTCCTTATTTAAAATAGAATTTAAAATTTCGGACTTTACTTTGTTAGCAAAGTTTTGGTTATTTGCCCAGTCATATCTCCTGAAAATAGTAGCAGTAGTAGTGCCCACAGACACAGTATCTGCACAATCATACACATGCTTTAAAACATGTTTAGATATATGTGAATGATTAGAAACAATATGATTCAGAAAGGAGATACCTTCTGAAGGAAGTTTAGCAGAGTATTATCTCAAACTCTCTGCAAAACTCAGAATAAACTTCCATATATGTGCCTGATAGTTAAGAATTCTGTATTTTAAAGTGGAAGAAGGAAAAATACTCTTACCAAATCTGTCTAGTACCTTGCCTTCTTTATCTATAGGTGAAGGATTTGTATGCACCAAAAGTCCATTTTCAGTTGGAGAAGAGGTTGAAGTGGTAGATATGTCTAATCTAAAATGAGAAAACAAGAATTTTAATCTGAGGTACTTTATAAAGTCTCTCTGTCTTTTGAGAACAAAGATTGAGAATCAGGATTATTACAGGCAGCAAGGCTGACAAAATAAGTGAGATGGGAATAAAATGAGATACATCCACTTATAACATGTCATATCTACTCAGTCTTTTGACCACCACATTTCCACTGTGGCCAGAAAGTCCTTCTATGTGGCACGTCTCATTACTAAGGGTTTTGCTTCCAGGAAGAAAGAGGTCATTGTCTCCCTCTACTCTTCCCCCATTAGGCCAATCATCGAGTACAATGCCCCATTTGGCATGTACCTCACTAGACACCTGCAACAATGGGAGAGGCCTCAAAAGTGCCCCACAAAGAGGATCCTAGGCCTTAAACACTTGTCCTATATAGACAGACTCAGAAAGCTCCAACTATTCTCTGTCTCATATCGCCTACTTAGAGGCAATCTCTGCTTGACTTACAAAGCCACGTCTGACCCAGCTCTGTTAGAAATGCTACATCTAAAGAAATCCCAATCCCTCCACACCACACACTCCAGAGACCTCAATCTTATTACCATAATCAACAGAACAAGCTGGAGGGACAAGTTCATAACCCAGAGACTGCCCATGCTATGGAATAGACTTCGCATACGTGCCAAACAGAGCACCTCACTGACCCTCTTCAACAGAAATCTTGATGAGTGGATGGGAAATAGAAAATTCACCCTGGGGATCACTCCAGTGGCTCTACTCAAAAGAGGCACTGGGAACTAAGGTCAGGTGGCACGATGCCAAGGTAATCCTATGGGCTAGACTTGTAAAACCTATGAACATCCACTTGTTCTACAAAAACACGTCATTCATCCTCAAAATAGTCTATGAAAAGGAGCATTTCTCCAAGGGAGATGAAAAGAGTTACTTTTCTTATAATTAGTTATCTGCAGAAGAAGAAGCCATGTCTGTGACAATATATATCCAGAAAAATGTGTAGTGGAACCTGGGTTAAATCCAAAGTAAATTATGTAACAAGAAGATACCCAGAGGCCCAGGAATACAAAACTCTTTATTAAAACAAAAAATGGTAAGTGCTTTCGCGGTCATCCGCTTCTTCAGACCATACTACAAACAAAAGGATACAAGCCTTAAATACAGCACTTAAACCAATCACAGATAAAACCAATTAGATGATTAGTGTAGTAGGCTTTTCTTCTTCAGTGTTGGTTTTAAAGAAGCAGCACTGTTTAAATCAGGGTGCAATTTAGCTCTGAAGTCAATAATCCATCTTAGTTCTGCATATTCAGTGTTGTTTGTCAGAGCACCCTCCCTTGCACTTGCGTAAACAATTTGTAAAACCAAAAACTTAAAACAATGTGAATCACCTGCTTCTTGTCTATGTTTAGCTAATGCATTAGTCAATTTTAAATTACGAATGTCATTTAAATGTTCCATCACCCTTTCTTTTAAAGTTCTGTTACTCTTTCCAATATAGAAACAGTCACATGAGCAGCATTTTGCCAGGTAGACAATATTCTTAGTCAGACAATCAGCATAAAAAGAAAATTCCAGTTGACACAGTGTTCTGGGGTGCATTATAACACTTGAAGACCATACATGTTTGCAAATTATACAAGATCTACATGCAAATGTGCCCTTACGTTCTGAAACAGGAAAAGGGACCTGTGTTTGTTTATAACATAATCTGTGTTTTAAGGACTTGCCATTCTTGAAAGTGAAGTGGGGTTGTGTGCCCACTGCCTTACACACCTCTGGGTCCGTCAGTAGGATGGGCCAATTTTTTTTCACAATGTCACATATCCTACTTACATCACTAGAGTAGGTGAGGGTAACTCTGATAGTATTCTCCAATCAATTGGACTGGATTAAGTATCCATGCTGTAGCCGAAGAAGAAGTTTGAATACTGATAAGCACTGCTGAAATGAGTCAGTGAGAAGGTAAGTTATCAGTCGAGTGCTCACAAGCAGCGCACACACACATGCACTTACACTTCCCTACACAGTCCCCCTTTTCACTGTAAAAAGGATAAGAACACAAAATATCCTGTCAGAAAAAAAGTCCTCTATCTCAAAGCACACTGATAAAAAAACGTAGCAGGTAAGTTGTCATAAAGTGTACAGATGCATTCATCAACCATGCCAAAACAGTTCTGGATACTTAAATGCACACAAAAAAATTAAACGTTTTCAGAAGCAATAGATATTTACAAAAAAAAAAAAAATAAAAAATCAGCCATAAGCTATAAATAGTGGTCCCTGAATGAAAACTTCCAATATTGTGAAAAAATACTAGGTTTCTTAAAGGGGAAATATCGCTTTTAGACATAAAATATATACATATTTTCTTAAAAGGGAAATAATTTCTGCGTGGAAGGATTGCCCTGTGGGGGCGTATCAGCAAGAAATAAAACATGAAGCCAAATGCTGTTCCTGTGAAGCCTCAGAGCTACTCTTCCTTGAGCAGGCAAGAAAATACTGAAATTTTCTACACTCTGACTACTATTTTCCCTGCAAGGCATCAGCCAATCAACAGTACATGTGTGGGAAGGAAACAGAGCTTTGTAAAGCTGTTACTGTATCCCAAGCAGGATACAACCCATATATAGCCAAAATGATTGTAATAATTAGAATGATGAGCATGTTACATGCCACATAGACCCACTTAAGGGTATCTTCTACTTAGTATAATTACTATATTTAATACATAATTCATATATGCTAGAAAAGTTACAGAAAAGAGATGTACCCTGTCGTTATAATGGGCCATGACATGCTCACTTAATGATGTATGTGGTATTACAAATTCTTACAACATGGTTAAAAGCTGTTCAGGGGTAAAATCAGTATTGCTAAAATGCACACATAAACTGTTACTTCACTCTCTATCTTTTTTTTACATGTATACTTTTGAAAACATTTCTTTCTTTTTATTTGCTGATGTTCTTTCCTTTTTCTGTCTACTTTTATATTAATTTTTTATTATGTAATACTAATGCATAATTTGTTGGAATGTTTATTTCTCAGTATTATTGGAAAACCTTTGAATAGAGGCATTCTATTACAGGTTTTGTATCCTGTAAGGGAAAGTATTATGTTTTTTTCCCCAAACATCATTATTAAATTTTCACATATGACAAAGGCAATCTTACATTTATATAAATGGAAAACATACATAATGATACCACTTTAGTTCCAGTTTACATCACAGATGCCACTGAAACAACTGTAGTTGTAAACATTATACAACACTTATAAACCATCCAGTCACTGTCAGTTAAGCATTATATGTCTCATTCAAATCCTGCCTCTTAAACCTCATTCCTGCTCTGAATATATTGTTCCCACAATTCCCATTTTTCCAATGTAGTTTGCTCCTTACCTTTTCTAAAGATCCCAATTCCAGTTGTTTTATCTCTGTTAGTATATTCACTACTTCTAGTAAAGTTGGTCTAGACTTTGATTTCCATTTTCTAGTAATTGCTTTTTTGGCAGCCACTATAATTAGACTCAGCAAGGCTTTACTATATGTAGGCAATTCTTATTCAGTAACATAACTCAAAAAAATTATCTCCCCAGTCAGTCCAATCTGCTTACCCAGCATCTCCGAAAGAGTGGTCTGCAGTCTGCCAGCTCATTACACTCCCCAAAAAATAAGTTCCTAGCTACCTCTTTTTTGCCCATCACACCTCCAACATTTGCTATCCATTTGAGGAAAAATTCTTTGGAGTCTACTTGGGGTATAAAAATACCTATGTAAACACTTCCAGGCAAAGATCCTAAATCTTCTAGACTTTGCAGTATATTTGGGAGATATACATATATCCCCCCATTTTTTCTTTGTGAATTGTGTATCCAGTCTCTCTTCCCAATCCTTTCTAAGCTCCTCTGATTGATTCTTATAATTATCATGCAATATTTTATATGCTTTACTAATTAGTCCTTTTTTTAATGGCAGCTTGTGTTCTAGAGTCTATTAAAAACTCTAATAGTGCTGGTCTTTCATTTAGGATCCTCCTATTTCTTTCTCTTTGTCTGTACTGTGATATCAATCCTTGATAGGGAAGGCAATCTCTAACAACCTGCAGCCAAATAAATATGTAGCCTCTTCCCGTTCTATTACCTTTCCCTTTATAGTTACTTGCTCCCAATACTTTGGTTCCTTTGCCAGTTATCTCCAATAAATTACAGCCCCCTCTTGCCTATTATCTCTATCCCTGATCACAGTTAACCCTATTGGCAAAATCTCTTTTCTCCATTCTCGTGCTGGTTTGGTTCTTAGAATACTCCCTACTATTTTATGAATATAATACTTTGTATGATTTTGATTGTTCTTAGGAGTTTTCATCCAAAATCCCAATCTCTCCTTATTTTTTGAGCTTCCTCCCTGTGTCAGCATAATTTCTTTCCACTTTGAATTATAGATTTCTGCTTATGTTATCTAGAATAGCCTTAACTGTGTTGCTCTAAAATATCCCTTCAAATTAGGAACTCCTAGTCTGCCTTGTTCTATTGACAGAATCAGCTTATCCCACTTGACCCTTGTTGTCTTCCCTTCCCAGATAAAATCCTTCAACTCTTTTTTAATTGTTATCTTCAACTTCTCCTCCAGATGATAAAAGTATGCCTGATCTGTGTACAAGACTAAAGGTACTAAAAACATTTTAATGGTTTATATCTTAGTATCCATATCTATATAACAAAACTTCCAGTTTCTCAATATTTGTATTATATTCTGTTTAGTCATCTCTTCCCACATATCCTTAGCTGCCACCACAGAGTCATTTGTAATCCATACTGCTAAATATTTAATTTTATCATGCCCCCATAAATATGGATATTGTTCGACCAATTCATGTGTGGGTACATAATTTACCACTATTGCCTTTGTTTTAGCTTCATTAATTTTGTATCCCAAGAAGATCTGAAACTGTCTTAAAATGTTCCACAACACTGTAATGTCCCTTTTTGGTTTTGTCATGTATAAAATAATATCATCTGCAAATAGAGCCAGCTTTTCCTGACTACCTTACCAATTATATCCTTGAATTTCTGAGTCCCTTATTTTCTTTGCCAATGGTTCTAAATATAATGCAAACAACATAGAGGAAAGTGGACAACCTTGCCTGGTTCCTCCACTCAAGCAGAAATCATTGGAGAGGACCCCACCCACTTTAATTTGTGCCTCCCAATCCCTCATATATTCTTTTAATCAACCTTATAATTGTATCAGGGAAAGCAAATGTTTCCATTGCCCTGCTCATGAAGTCCCAGTCTACTCTGTCAAATGCTTTCTCTGCATCAAGACACACCAATAAAAGTGGTTCTTTCTTACATTCTGCTTCCTTATGGCTCATCAATGTTCAGTTAATATTGTCAAATGTTTGCCTCCTTTCCACAAAACCACACTGATCCATATATTTCAATTTTGGTATCACTTTTACCATTCTTTTAGCCATTATAGACATAAACACTTTTTAATCATGGTTTAGTATTGAAATGGGCATGTATGAAGTTGGAGCTGATGGATCTTTACCCTCTTTACGTATTACCATTACCACCACCTTCTTTGATGATGCTGGTACTTCTCCTCCTCTTAAAATAAACAAATCCTTCCAGATCTTCATCAGTTTTTTCTCTCCTAACTTCCAAACTTCCACAGTTGATTCCACTACCATCTATTCCTGGGGACTTTCTTGTAGATTGGTTATATAGAGCCATTTTTATTTCATCCCTTCCTATCCTAACTGTTAGTAAATGAGCCTCATCTACCTCTAACTTTGGCATATTTCATTCTTCCATAAACATTTCCATTTGTACCTTTTCCTTGATTTCCGTACTTCTCTGTTTCATACAAATTTTCATAAAATTTCTAAAATATTTCTAATACTTCCACAGGGTCTCTTGTTATCTTCCTTGTTATATGCTCCCTAAGCTTGATGACTGCCCTTTCCACTTTTTGTTGCCTGAGTTGTTGTGCTAGAAGTTTTTGTGCTTTAGAATTATTATAAAAAACAGTTGTTTAACAGCAATCTTTCTAAACTCATGCATATTATTGAGATAATCCCTTATTTTCTGCTTAGCATTCTACAGTTGTTCCTTTTCTTGTTCTGAAAGATACCCCCTATTTTGCAATATTTTAACATTTGTCAATCCCTCTAAATAATTCTTGTTACTGTTTAGCCATATCTCCCTTTCTTTTATTTCCGACCTAGTTTTAAACTCCACTTTAATTTTATCCCACTCCTTAGCTATATTTTCAGAAGATAAATCTATCTTCTCTAGTAGCTCCTGAATTAATTCCACAACCCATTCCTTAAATTCCTCTCTTTTCAACCGGTAGGTGGGAAAGCACCAATGCCTCATTTTCATTTCATTACCTTGCATTTTTATTTTAGTTATTATTGGTGCATGATCTGAAATAGTTATTGGGTGCATTTCAAGACCTTTAATTAAATGCCCATGTTCTTTTGAGATATAAAATCTGTCTAGCCTAGTCTAGTTTTTGTATCTCAGTGAGTAATATGTAAATTCACTCTGAAGTCCTAGTACTGAATTCACATCTTTCATGCCAAACATTTTCATAAATGTCTTCAAAACTCTGCCCTCGCTTGTTATATTTTCCCTTCTATGCCCCCCAGATACATTTTCACTGTTACAAACCAAATTCCAGTCTCCACCTACAAGTAATATTCCATGCTGAAAGTTGATTATTTCTCCCAGAATTTTCTTAAGCTCAATTATAGCATTATTGTTCTATTAATGTTGTCAAATATTTGCCTCACCTCCACAAACCACATTCATCCATATCTATCAGTATTGGCAACACCATTCCCATTATTTTAGCTAGTATAGACATAAGTGCTTCATAAATATGACTTAAAATTGAAATGAGTGTATATGAAGCTGGGTCTGATGGGTCTTTACCGTCCTTAGGTAATACAGACACCACAGCTTACTTCCATGATGTTGGTTTTCCCCTCTTTTTTAAATGCTGTTAAACAAAATGTTCCAGATCATTACCACTTTCTCCCCTGTAAATGTCCACACTTCCACAGGAATATCATCCATTCCTGGAGAATTTCGTTAAAATTGTTTATACATCACCATTTTTATCTCATCCCCTCCTATCTTGTTAGTTGCTGAACCTCATCTACCTCTAACCTTGGCATAATTAAGGCTTCCATATATATTTCCATTTATGTTCTTTCTTTCTTTCCATATTCCTCTGCTTTATACAAATTTTCATAAAATGTTCAGAATATATTTAATACCTCTGCAGGATCTCTATTTATTTTTCTCGCCATAGGCTTCCTAAGTTTGGTGATAACCCTTTCTATTTTCTGTTGCCTAATTTGTTATGCTCTGGAGTTCTAATAAAAAATATTGCCTAACAACACTCTTTCTAAACTCGTGCATATTATCCAAAAAAATAATAACTGGACTTGATGGGATAGAAACGTGCATTTATTTAAAAACTTTGGGACACATCCAATAACTATTTCATATAGTGTACCAACAAACATTAGGAGAGAAATACAGAGTGATGAAGTAAAAATGACACACTGGTACTTTCTAACCTACCCCTTAAAAAGAGAGTAACTTAAGGAATAGTGAGTGGAAATTATTCAAGAGTTATTAGAGAAGATAGAAATTTCTTTAGACATTATAGCTATTGAGTGGGATAAATTAAAATAGAGTTAAAAGTAGGGTAGAAATAAAAGAAATACATGGTTAATAAGTAATACAAATTATTTAGAGGAACTGAAAAGGTTAAGTTATTTCAGAATAAGGGGAATCTCACAGACCAAGAAGAGGTATAACTGCAGAGTGCTAAATAGAAAACTAGGGACTATCTGGATAATATCCATGAGTTTAGAAAGCTTGCTGTTAAGCATCTATTTTTTTTTTCATAATAATTCTAGAGCACAAAAACTTCAGTAACAGAAATTGCAAAAGGTTGATGCCAAACATAGGGAGCCTATAACAAGAAAAACAAAATATCCGGTAGAGGTATTACAGATATTTCAGCAATTTTATGAAAATTTGTGCAAAGTAGAGAAATGTGGAAATCAAGAAAGAGCACAAATGGAAATATTTATAGAATACTAAATTGTGCCAAAGTTAGGGGTAGATGAGGCTGAACAATTAACAGTTAAGACAGGAGGAGACGAGATAAAAACAGTGATGTATAATCAACCTGCAGGAATGTTTCTGGGAACAGATGATATTCCAGTGGAAGCTTGGAAGCTAGGAGGGAAGAAAGTGATGAAGATCTGGAAGGCTTTGCTTAGCCATATTTTAAAATGAGAGAAAGCACCAACATGTTAGAAGAAAGCTGTAGTGGCTGAAATACCTAAAGGCAGTAAAGGCCAGTCAAACTCAGCTTTATATAGACCAATTAAAATTTTTAAATCATGATTAAAAAGTTTTTATGTCTATACTAGCTAGAAGAATGGCAAAGATGTTGCCAAAATTGATAGATGTGGATCAATGTGGATTTATGGAGGGGAAGCAAACATCTGATGGCATTAATATAACAATGATGATCCAGAAGGAAGCACAGTGTAAGAAAATACCACTGTTGTTGGTGAGTCTCACTGCAGAGAAAACATTCAACAGAGTAAGCTGGATTTTATGAGAAGGACAATGGAAGTGTTTGCATTATCCTGATAACATAATAAGGTTATTAAGAGGATATATGAAGAACTGGAGGAAAGAATTAAAGTGTGAGCGTTCCCCTCTGGTAACTTATGTTGAACAGAGGAACCAGACAGGAGTGTCCTCTCTCCTTTAATATTTGTTTTATATTTAGAATGATTGGCAAAGAAAATAAGAGACTCAGAAAATCAGGGATAGCCTTTGTATGGTAATCAAGAAAAGTTGACTTTATTTACAGATGATATTATTTCATACCTGATAAATCTAGAAAAGGAAATCTCAGTGCTGTGGAATGTTGTGAGGCAGTTTCAAGTTTTTTTTCAGGAGATAAAAATTAATGAAGATAAAACAAAGGATATATCAATAAATTATGTACCCACCCAATAGCCAACTTTATGGGGGAACAAAACTAAGTATTTAGAACTATGAAATAAAAAGGTTTCTGATAAGGCAATTAAGGATATGCGGGATGAGACTACACAAAAAAACTAATAAAAACATAGAAATTGGATGCTCTTGTTTGTGGAAATGGCTAGTAAGATACAAGCAATGAAAATTGTTTTAGTCCCTTTTGTTTTACATACAGAGCAGGCATATTTTTATCAACTAGAACAGAAGTTGTGGACAATAATTAATAAAAAATGAATCTGGGAGGGGAAGAGGACAAGGGTTAAGTAGGATAAGTTGACACTTCAAATATAATAAAGTGGTTTAGGATTATCTGATTTGAAGGGGTATTTTAGATATATACAATTAAGTCCCATACATAACACAATAAAACAAGTAAAGGGTTATAATTCAAAATAGAAAGGGATGATGATGAAGTTGGGGGGATTCAAGAAATAAGGAGAGAATGGGATTTTGGATGCAGATAATTAAGGAGAATAATATCATTCAGACAGAATACTACATTCAAAGTAGCAGAAACTATTCTAAGAACTAAGCCAACATGAGAATAGGTAAAGGAGATGTTGCTGATATTGATAGCTACAAGTAAGAGTAAAGAGAATAGGCAAGTGGGGTTCTGGAATTTACTGGAGAAACTGGCAAATGAACAAAGACATCGGGAGCAAATAACCAGACAGAGAAATGAAATAGACTGGGATGAGGCCATGAAGACATTTGGACTGCAGGCTACAAACTGCCCTCCCAACCAGTGAGTGATATTAGAGTATAAGCAAAGAGAAAGGGACAGGGTAATCTCAGGTAAAAGACCTGCTCTGCTAGAGCTTTAGGTGAATCCACAGCAGTAGCAGCAGCTGTTAAAAAGGGATAATTAGTAGGATGTATAACATATTGCATGATAACTGTAAGAATCAACCACAGGAGGTTAGAAAAGATTGGGAAGAGAGGCTGGCTAAGCAATTTACAAAGAAACAATGGGAGGTCATGTAAATGACTCCCAAGTATGCAACAAAGTCCAGAAGGTTTAGGATATTTGGTTGGATGTGTTTGCATAGGTATTTGTATACCCCAAGCAGACTTCAAAGAAATTTTCCTTGAGTAAGTAGATAATGTTGGAGATGTGATGGGGAAGAATGAGGTAATTGTGAACATCTATTTTAAGAATGCAGTGATTTGTCTGATTTTAAAAATACCCTAGAGAGTGCCCTGTCAAAAATGTTGGGTGAGGAAATGGGTATAACTAAGGAAAATTATTATTTTGATCTGAGATGCAGGATCTGAATTGCCTAGATATAGTAAAGTCTTGTTAAATTTAATTATGGTGGCTGCCAAAAAAGCAATTACTAGAAAATAGAAATAAAAATATAAACTAACTGCATTTTAAGTATTGAACATTGTAACAGTAATACAAGAACTAGATGTGGTATATTTAGAAAATGGAAGCAGCAAATTATATAGAAATAAATGGAAATTGTATGAACAATGAATGTAGAGTAATGTTCAGGAGGAGGAGAGATCTTTAAGAGAAGGCAGAAATTAGTAATTTATATAATGTAGGACTGATGTTAGTTATAAAAAAGAACATGCGGTATATAATGCATGTAACCAGAAGCATTTTATCATGGTTTGTTTTTACTATTAATGTATGCTTGTCTATGTCTTAAGTTATACTTTAATAAAGGTGTTAAAAAAGATTAATTTCTTACACCTGCAGACAGCTCATCTCCATGTAAAAGTAGTCAGCAATGAGAAAAAATATCAGCTAACAACTTTACAGGTGTATGAAGAATCTTTGTAAATTTCATTCAGAACAGAATATAAAGAATTCACTTGGCCAGCTTCATACTTCTTGTCTCCCAGTGAGAATATTTGCTTATGGAAGTAAATGCAAGCTAATATCTTTGCAGATGGAAGAAGCTTAGCATTTTCATTACTTTTATCATTTTGTCTTATTTTTCAAGCCTAGTTGCTTAGAAAAAAACTTGTTTATACCTTAAGCTAAGCACATTAATCTAGACATCCACCCTTGTAAAAACAAGGAAATGATTAACTTAGTTCTCCATATATATAATCAGTACACTTTTACACCCCACTCCCACCCCACAAGCCCAAGATCACAGCATTATATTAACTTAAACTTGCTTCTGTCCAGCCTTTCTTCTTTTGTTTACACTGTAAAGCTTATATTTTTTAGACATATGAAAATGTGCTTGTTTACTTTAATGTACTTAACATACACAACTATCACTGAAAAGACTCCCCCACCAAATTTAAAGGAGAGCCACATACATAGACTCAAAAACATGTTTATTTCATCATGGTTTGGTGTTTCCTACATTTTAACACTACTCTAGGACTATTTGCAGTTTTTTAAATATTTTATACATAATTTCTAAGTCTGACTACATGGGGTCTGGCATCTTGAAGTAATTCTGATTGCTTAGTCTACTTCTAGGTATCCCACAATGTGGTGCTTGTTTGTAAAAAAATACATCATGCAGGCCTCTTTCTTCCTAAAGTTCCTGTACTGCATTGATTTTACATGTATACACTGCTGTCTTTAATTCAGTTAGTTTTAGGTAATATTTCATGCCATTCAGTGACTACTTCAAACACAAGTAGTGCAAATGCCACAGAACAGACTTTCAAAGTGCATTTTAATGTTATTTCTTTTTAGAATGGCTAAATTCCAGTCTTTTGAAGCCTGAATTATACTACTTTAACTGATCTCCCATCTCCCTTCACACCTAACTTCCCTAGCTGTCAAAGTGCTAAGGGTAATTTGAGCTGTTACTTGCTGTGATTGACAGCTCACAGCAGGAGACTTGATGTATGAACTGTTTCCTTGTTTTAGCCTTTTCTTTCTGTATGGGTAGGAGAAAGACCAGGGAGCTGTGACATCACAGCATGGGTGGGTTTTTAGGATGGTCAGTTTGGGGTGGGAATTGACCAGAAAACTGGATATATTCATTGGTCTTGATAACATCAATGAATTGGAGACTGCAGCAAGCTTTTCCAGGCCAGCATAAAAGTTTTTTGAAAGTGAAACCACCACAGTACAGTAAGGTACTGTTCTAGTGGAGAGAAACAGTCAATTTAAAATATTTTAAACACTGTATTGCTGTTTATTTATAACAGGGACAGTAAATAGGAAGAAAAAGGATGGAGAAGTTGAGCATTTAATAACAGAATCCTGTTGTTGTTCTTTAAAATACCCCTGACTGCACACTATGCAAAACTGCTTTACAGTAAACATGCATTGTATATTATAAAATGTTTTATATGAATACTAAGTGCATAATTTGTTTTAGTTACTTCCCCCTTTAGTGTCCTTCTATACATTAATGACAAAGTGCAGTACATGCTTTACAGTATACACACATGTTTAACAATGCCAACATACCTCCGGTCTTTCTCAGCCACTTTTTTCTTGCAAAGCCATATTTCACAAATGTGACTGGTGTTTTACAGTCTTCCAGTGATTCACTAATTTCAGTCTTGCTGGTATTCTTCTTGATCATCTTCATCTCCTGACAGCAGACTCTGGTTCAAGTCAAAGGTATTCCTGATTCTTCTAGTCAACTCCTGTGTTTTTTTTCTGTCTCTTGAGCATTTTCCTTTGGAATATTAGAAAAGTTTTCACTGTCAAAGTCTCTCTATGAGCTTTATTAGCAGACAAATGAGAAGCAGAGTCCGCTTCTGCTTGCTGGCTCACTTTTTGTTGGATAAAACATGTCTTTGATCCTTCAGAGAAAAAAATATTCTGAAGATAGCTGGATACAGCAGCTTGGATTTCATACCTGCCTCTTGGCACTCCATGATTGCTGAGATAAAATTTATTTTCTTCTGACTGTTTACAGTGAATAATAATTTCCCACAAACACGCAACTGTCTCCAATTTTTAATACTTTTCCTTTCTTCCACAGTTTTGTCAGGATCAACTCCTTCTACTGGTATGATTGTATCTTACTAATATAGGTCCTGACTGCTCTCTTGTGGCCAGGTTTGGAGCATACACTTGATGTGCATTTTTAATTAACAAACCATTCTATGGAAGACCAGTCCAGTTACTTATTTGTGCTATCATAAAATTAATACAGTCTGTTCCTTCCAATTCCTACGGTACAGCAGAAAATATTAAGTTTTCTCTGCTCACTTTGTCTTCTAGCTCTACTATATTTCAGAAGCAGCTCTTCTTCAGTAGTCTTATACTCAGCCAGCATTTTCTTCATTTCATCTGCTGATTTTTGCAGCTTTATCAGTTCATCTGAATAGCTGGTTAAAGATCATACTTTTTCAAGACTTTTGTGATTTAAATTGATGCATTCCTTCAATGTTTCATTTATTTGTAATAATCTTTACATTTGATTTAATATTCCTCTAAATTACTGTAGGACATCTTTTTTTTACCAAAGATGAAGGTTGAACTGCTTTTTGCTGAACAACTGCACAATTCTTCCCAGGCAATATTCATCTGTCTCCTTTTCTGGTTGATTTTCTTTCAGTTTCTCCAAATCTCATCTTTGCTGGCATAGAGGCAGTGTATTTATTAGACAGTAATTCAATTTTACTCAAGCTGACAATTTCACTGGCATTTTTCTCAGTTTCTGTTTTCACACTGGGAGAGCTAAAATTAAGCTGCTAATCAGAGTGCAGCTATCTTGGAAGTCCATTTATGATGACAGTTGTGTGAGCTAGCTGTGTAAAGTTGCAATATGTGTGAGTGGAGAAGAAGTAGGTGTTGCCTGTATGCTGAAGGCTGGGATACTTTCAAGAGGGTATTGTAGGAGGTATTAGTATACTTTTCTTTAAAGCCTCAGTGTATGTTATGCACCTAGTAGTGTACTGTGATTAATGTTTTGTGGAAGTATGATGATTACCAACAGTGGTCTGATGGAAGAGGATGATCCCTGTGTTTCTTAAATATTTACATCTCTTGCAGGTTAAACTATTAATTGACAGAAGTAGTGAACATTCTATAAGCATAAGGCAATTGTTACACTGCCTTAGAACACCTAACACAATCAGATTGGCCATAGATGGGGTTAAAGCAGACTGCTGAGCCACATTGCCAGAATGTGGAGGAGTTGGTGGCTTATGTAGTAAAACTCTAAAGTTAGTTTAGAGGGTAATTATTCTGTCAGTAATTAGTGAAAAGACATATTTTGCTTATTGATATTCCTGGTTCATAGTACTACTGGTCTCACCAGAGCTTCACACAGCCCAAAATAAATGTCTCTTTGCTATGTCACTCACCAGAAGCAAAACACTAGAACTGATCCCATGTTGGGTCCCAAAAAGTGACTCACAGGCTTTTGAGTGATAAGCATTCTTGTCTCAAATGAGGCAGGAGTTTATAAGCTTGTTGTAGCCTTCTCCTAGTAGATGTCCTGGCTAACACATTCAGCAGCTCTGTAAGACCATCTGCAAAACAATTCAGAATTAAAACTGAAATAGTTTCCATCAAATGACAAACAGACCAATCAAGGAAGTATCATTCACACTGCCACATCAGGGACCATCAGGAATCAATGACCCTCTGCTCATCTCACCAGGAGCAAATCAGTAACACTAATCCCAAAATATTTCTTTATTATTTGGTTAACAAAGTTAGTTTGTTTGTTTACCTAGGTAGTACACTGATCACAATAGACCATTTGCTGGCACAGAACAAGTGACAAAATTCATGAAAAATAAAACAGAACAAAGTCAAAGTAGTCACAGAGGGTAGATAATCCTATACATAATTGATGTTGTTGTTTGTTTGTCTTTTGGCTTTTTCCCGGTAAGGGGTCGCCACAGCGGAACTCCGGTCCACTAATGATTGGCAGTAGATTTTTACAAAATGCCAAGGTGCCAGCTCGATGCCCAACCTTCAACGAAGGCACGCCCATTTACACACGAATGTCTTTTGAACGCTACCCAACCACGGGGAAGACATGCAGACTCCGCACAGAAGGCACTCCCAAGCCAAGCCGAGAATCGAATGGGAGAACCTCTTGCTGTGAGGTAACAACACTACCGCTGTACCACCGCGGCATCCTATACATAATTGATACAATATGTAAATATTTATAACCAGAGAAGAAAAACAAATATGAATTAATTTTAGTAGTAAATATGAGAGGGACGTAGCAGGTGAGAACACAGAGGGTCAAAGTAGGAATGTTGAAGGTGAAGAGGAAGTTAGTTATGTGTTCAGTGGAAAAGCACTTAAAGTCAGTTTTTTTTGGGGGGGTGTCTTTTGAGCTCAGCTCAGAATGTGGAGAAAGAGGAAACTTCTTTCAGGTGAAGGGGGGAGGGATTGCCAGAGTCTGGGTGCAAGAATGGAGAAGGAATGGTTGGTACAGTGCAGTGTACAGCTTGGTTTGGGATGTTGGGAGTGAGCAGAGTTAACTGAGAGAGGTTGCAGATGTTGTAAGGGGTGGTTTTATTATGGAGCTTGGCTGCAAGAGGTGGGAAGGCACCTGGTTGAAGTAGTTTAAAAAAAGAGAAGAGACACTAGGAGTAGCTCAACTTTGTGGGAGACTGGTAGCGATTTAGCTTTAAAGAGGGTGATGCAGGGGTGTTCATGACAGGTGGAATTGGAAATGAATTCGTAGATTTTGTTTTCAATGGACTGTAAAGTAAATTTTTTTTTTTTTTTAGAGGTTGTGGCTATGATGGGGAGATCATATGCAAGTTGAGCAAGGAGGACTCCATTGACTATTGCAGCTCTAGCTGGTCTGGAGAGAAAGGGAGATATTTCCAGGACCAGAATAAAAGAGAACCAATCTTTTTCCAGATGTTTTTAATATAGCCTTGGAAGTTAACTGACTGATCTAGTCATAAACCTAAAATATTTAAAGGATGTGAGGAACCTTTAAGATCTGTAATGCTAAGATTTTCAGGAGTTTTTTTTCCAGCTTTTGTGAGGTTCCAAATATAGTACTTTTTGTTTTGGAGGGTTTAGGACTAGTTTATGGTTGTTTCACTGAGAATTAAGGGAGATGAGGTCAGACAAGCTGGGTTTGAATAGTTAAATGTGAGGGACTGGATCGAAGAATAACCATGTCATATGCATAAAGAGTGTTAGGGAGATCAGCAGGTAGTTTGTCAATAAAGATTGAAAACAATGGGGGCAAATATGGATCTCTGGATCACTGCTAAGATAAGTGGTGCTGGAGGGGATAGGGATGAGCCTGTTTTGGCTCAGAAATAACCGTTAAGAAATGTTAAAACCAGGAGAAACAGCAGTATCCCCAATTTGTTGGAGAAAGTGAAGGAACAAGAAGTGGGCAATTAAATCAAAGACTTTGGTAAGGTCAATGAAGAGAGCTCCTGAAAGGTTTCCTTTGCCCAGGTTGAGAAGGATCTCATCTGTAAGTGACCATAGCACTGTCATTGTGCTCCAGCCAGTCCATATTCCATGCTGTTTAAGTTTGAGGAGGAGGTGGTACTGTTGGATGTAAGTGGACAGTTGGGAGTAGATTATTTATTTATTTATTTATTTTAATTTTTTCCCAATGTAGGGAGCACTGAGATAGGACAGAAGTGGGACACATTTTCTGGCTAAGGCTGTTTGGGAGGAGTTTTAACAATATCAGTTTTCCATATGTCTGTCATTGTATTCTGTGTTATGCAGAGGTTATAAATATGGAGAAGAGGTGGGATAAGGGAGTCTTTACAGAATGATCTAAACCAAAGCAGCAGGTCATCTGCACCACAGGATACACCCAGGGGTATGTTTTCTAGTAGAGGGTCAAGGTCTTTGTGTGCAATTTTCTTAAAATAGAAGAGGGGAATAAAAGGAGGTGGGCTGGGTGAGTTGCGGGGAGAGTTAGAGGTTGTGGTATTAAGTAGGTGGCTGAATTCCTTGTGAAAATCAGAGGCTGAAACTTGGCCTTGAGAGGTATGGATGGTGATGGGGTGGAAGTGGGATCTTGGATTTTTGCCTTGTGAAAATATTTACTTCCTGCTAAAATGTTTGGGTTTGCCTAACAGAGCAAGTTTTTTGTTTTTGAAATAGTTGGTTTTATGCCTGAGAATGGCTTGCTTAGCTAAGCTACATAAAGATATAAAGGCAATATGATTTTCTGGTGAGCAGTTTTGTCTCCCTGAAGACCTTGAAAATGTCCCTAAGTTTGAATAGAAGCTTTAATTTCAGTGGTTAGCCAGGGGATTTTGCTGTATTTGAAAGGGTGCATGTGAGAAGGAAGACTGTCTTGAAATTGAAGGAGGGTATGAGTAAAAGCTGTTGCAGTTGAGTTGAGGTTCTGTACATGGGTAATGGGAGACCAGATGAATGTTGCTAGGTGTTTTCTAAGGTTGTCTATATTGATGGTGGATCTGGGTCTGAAAGTAAGTAGTTTGTGGGGCAGTTTTGGTGACTGGTGGATAATTTGGAAGGTTATTGGGGAGTGGTTGATGAATGGGGGTGGAAGAACAGATATACTGGAGATGAAGGGAGGCTATTAGTGATTAGCAGATCCAGGTAGGAGCAGTTGTTGGTTTGGAGATTTGGATGAGTAGTGGCGTTGACTAAATGCATACGGTTGATATTGGCTAGGAATTCGGCAATGTCATTTCTCAAGGGACCTAGGTAATTTAGGTTAAAATCACCCAGAACAACAATGTTTTTGTTGTGGGCAGCTGAGATGATTGTAATAAAAAGGAATTTAAATTTGTTAAGACAGGCTGTAAGAGGAAGGTAGGAAATGCTATTAGAAAATAACCGCTCTTCCAGGATCCAGTTGGTTTCAGTATCTGAGGAAGCATTTACATGAGCAGTGACAGTTGGCATAAGATTGTTTAGCTCAGAAGAAGCAATTATCAGGTTTTACAGGAATTGATAGTCTCTAGGAATTCTAGGAAAAACATCCTTCTGCTCCTTCTCTCACCAGAAGCAAAACAGAAGTACTAATCAAAATGATTCTTGAAAAGTTGATTGTAACTTCTCTAGTAATTGGTAGGCATGTCCTAGATGCTGCAGATTTTAAAGGGAAGATGGAAAAATTGTTAACATTTCAGATATTGCAATGCTATACAGGTAGGAAGGGTAACTGAAACTTTAGCAGTCAAGGGGACGACCTTCCTTTTTGATCCTCTATAGCTCACTGTTGTGTGCAGATTGAGATGAGACTAGGCAGGCTACTCTATATAAATATGTTTAAAAGAGCAACACAGATTATCTGATCGGTGGGGACTAAATGTAGAGCATTGTGTGTATTGTACCTAGTCAGCCACTCTAGCTAGATAGCACATGCATATAAGTTACTGAGCATGTGCAAGATCATTGCCATTTTGTATAGTCAGAGTGAATGCAGGCATGAATGATGATGCACATAAGAATGTGTTTGAAGTAATGAGTCAGTCAGTCAGCTTAAATATATGTTCCAGTTACAGCTCCTGATGTAGTTATGTACAATAAACTTGTACCTATCACAGTACCTCAGTGTCTCATTTGAATACAAGAGACATGCAACATTAAGTGTTCTGGCTCTCTGAAATAAAATGGGATGGCTAATTAATTTAAACAGCTTACGAGGAGTGACCTCTTAAAATGATACTTTGGGGCTTACTGGTGATAGCCAATGAAAGAGGACATAGAAGGAATTTTGTGGTCAATTTTATATAAGAGGCAGGCAGTTAGGGATACCCTGACTTTTTAAGAACATAACAGGAATAGGATGGAGGATGGAAGGGTGGGAACAATCTATTCACACAGTAGTCTATGAAAGAGTCTGAGTGAGCTTATTTAGTAAAGCCTTGAAATTATTTCTTTTCTACTTTAAATAAAAGGCCAAATTCCTAATTACTCCCTCAATTCAGAGGTGAACCATAATATCAACAAGCTTTACAATAAAAGCAAGAGAATTTCTGATCAATGTAAGAAGAGTAATTCCCAGAATGATATTCTCCACAGCAGTGAAATAAACAAACAACTTGGGATCTTAATAAAATCCCCAAAAGCCAAGTTTGAGATTAAAATGGCCATCTAAGCCAAAGACAATCACAAGGCCTTTTTATAATTATGTTTGTAATTTCAGAAGCACAACACAGCAGTGCTCTGAGATGAGTGTGAGCAATGTTACCTACACTGAGGCTAAAGATATAACAAACCTACTGGCTTATAAATTCAGCTGAAATTTTACCCCTATTTCCTCTCCATCTATCCAACAAGATGTACATGAAACTAACTCAAATGCAGCTATCTGTTCGAAGCTGGGACCTCTCATGTTTGGCATCTACTTCTCTAAAGTAAGAGCCAATACCAAAGGGCTGTGGCTGACTAAATATGAAAATAACTGCAAGTTAGGAGCAGTCATTGATTCCCCAAGTCCAAAAAGCACTATCAAAAGCTAAAAATACTGCATTGACAGGGCCTGACAATATCCCCTGGATGCATCTTAAATAGCATGAAGCATGTATTAGACACTCCCTAACAACACTGTTCAACCTGTTCAACCCCAGCCTCCATACAGATTTTATACCAACCGAATGGAGAGCAGATACAGTCATTCCCCTACATATGGGTGAACCTCCCCATAGTCCCAGGCAATTACAGATCCATAAGCCTGAATAGCCTCATATACAAGGCTATGGAAAGGCTTGTCATGTAACTAATCAATAAGGAAACAGGGAATCTCAAAACACTGGACTCTTCTAAGTTTGGATTAGTCAAGGGCAGGTTATGCTTATTCAGGCTGGTGAACTTTTTTGAAAAGATCACCAAAGCAATGGATGAAGGTAAAATGGTACACACCACATACCTCAACCTGGCCAAAGCTTATGACACAATCCCCCACACAGACATAGTAGAAAAGCTAAATAAACTGAGAATAAACCCCTACATCACCTGCTGGATTGCCAACTGGCTCACAGATAGTATGTAGGAGATCAAAGTAGGGGAAGCTACATCCATGAAGAGATTTGTCACCAGTAGAGTTCACTAGGGTTCGGTGCTGGGACCTCTCCTGTTTGGCATCTACTTCTCTGAAGTAAAATCCAATACGAAAGGGCTGTGGCTGACGAAATATGCAAATAACTGCAAGTTAAGAGCAGTCATTGAATCCCCAAATGCCTTAGCCATCCTTCTGGAAGGTTTGTCCCAAACAAATAATTGGTGTCAAAATCATGGACTGAAACTAAAAGTCAAAAGATGCATTACTATATCCTTTGGGAAGTCATCTCCCCAGGAAACTACTACATGATAATGCACCCCTAAGAGCTGACCTAATTGTTTGGGCTTTGGGAATTCATGTACAGTGACCTAACTTTTGACTAACATTTCTGTATTGCACAGCTTATAAACAAAGAATGCATCTAGATATTGAGATGTCATTGGCCTAATGAGGGCTAAGTAAAGGGGGCAATCATTGAGTATGATGCCCCTTTCAGCATGCATCTGTCCACACACACATACAACTGGAACATCCACAATGATACCTTACTAAATGAATACCATGCCTAAGCAATATGTCCTACATGGACTGACTTAAAGCACTATCAGTATACTACGTATCCTACAGACTGCAAAGAGGTAACCTGTGTCTGGCATGGAAGGCATCCTCCAATCCAATACTGATGTACCTACTGCACACCAGCAAGTCAAATGGTATCAGAAATTCGTGTTTCAGGGATCTAAACCTCTTCTGTAACAGCCGCAGAATAGCTTGAAGGAACAGGTATATCTCCCAGAGGACAGCACTGTTCTGGAAAAAACTCCCCGTCTACATAAAACAAAGCTCATTCCTGTCCATAGGATCATAGGAAGTTACTAGGTTAATGGCCAAGTTAGGACCCTTATTTCCACGATCAGTACCTATTGCCCCTGACCAAGAAGGACACAGGTGGGACCCCCAGGGTGAATTTACGGTCACCCATCCAATCGTCCAGATTGCGTCTGAAGATGGCCAATGAGATGCTCTGTTTGACATGAAGTGGGAGTCTGTTCCAAAGGCGTGATAACCTCTGGGAGGCAAATCTGTCCCTCCGGCAGGTTTTATTAATGTCACATACCAGGTTAAGGTCTTTAGAGCAAGTAACCCATGTACCATTTGACTTGCAGATATGCAGCATTTCCAATAATACAGGGTAAGAGATTGCCTTGTATGCAAGGCAGAGATCACCTCTGAGTAGTCTGTATGAAGCAGAATAAAGTGACAGTGATTTCAGATGATCCCCATAGGACAGATGCTGAAGACCTTGAATTTTCCTTGGAGAAACAACAAAGGTTCCTCACAACTGCTGCAGGTGCTCAGAAAGGTACATACCAGGTGGGACGCTGTACTCAGTTATTGGCCTGATGAAAGAAGAATACAGGGAGGTTATAACTTCTTTTTTTTCTGGAGGCAATGCCCTTACTTATGAGATGAGCAATATAGAATGTCCTTCTTACCACAGTGGAGACATGATGGTCAAAGGTAAGGTTGCTGTCAACCTGTGTGCTCAGGTCTCTCACCACTGAATGCATACTTAAGATGTTGCCATTGATGTGGTAGTTAGCAGGAACATTGTTTTTACCAAAAAGAATGATAATACATTTTTTGCATTGAGTTTAAGGCCATGACTTTGGTACCAGTCATTTGTTTGTGTAAGACCCTCTTCTAGGATGTTAACATCATTTGGAGATTCTATGACCGCTCCCGGTTTGCAGTCATCAGCAAACTTTGTCAGCCACAGACCTTTAGTTTTTGCTTGTACTTCAGAGAAATACATTCCAAACAGTGGAGGTCCCAGGACTGATCCCTGTGGAACACCACTGGTTACAGGTCTGCTGTTGGAGGTGGATTTCCCTATTTTGACTATCTGAGTTCTGTCAGTGAGCCAGCTAGTGACTCATCTAATGATATAAGGGTTGATGCCTAGTTGGGTAAGTGCCAGTGATGCCTGAGTGGGGAATAGTGTCAATCGCCTTAGCTAAGTCCAGGTAGACTGTATGCACAGATTTTCCCTTGACCAGGGCCTTGATGACTGTCTTGAAGAAGTACACCAGGTTTAATAGTCATGATCTGCCTTTGACAAATCCAAACTGAGTAGGGTCAAGTATTTGGAGATTGCCTATATCTTTGTTGATAAGGACCATGATGATTCCCACCATGGCCTTGCAGATAAGGCTAGTCAGGCTAATATGTCTATAGTTCCTGCGGTCAGTGAATGCACCACCTTTGTGCAGGTGAATAATGATGGCTGTTTTCCATTCAGCTGATACGAAGCTGGTGCTTAGACTACGATTGAAAAGAGTACCTAGTGGTGTTGCTAATTCATGTCACAGCCCATGTAGGACACAGGCTGGGATGTTATCAGGTCCCATAGGTGTTATTTTTTGTTTTTGGCCTCAGAAAGGGCATTTACAACCTGCTCTTTAGAGATACAAGGTAGGGGACAGGTGGTAGGGATTCATGCGATACGTGTGGCATGGACAGGGAAGTGAAGTTTTCATAGAACTTGTTGGCCAACAGGTTAGCTATGTCGACAGGCTCAGTATATGTGGTATCATTAACTACCAGTTCTGCACAAATCTGGGCCTTTCATTTTAGGCTACGGATGTAACTATAGAATGCCTTGTGGATGTCCTTTGTTGAAAAAGCTAAATTGGACTCGTAGTTTGCTTTTGAGGACTTCACAAGAAGTCTTATTTGCTTATTTAAGCTGAGGAGGGAGGGTTTCCAGTTTAGGAGGGCTTGCTCCCTCTTACTCTTAGACATCAATGTCTTCCTCTTATTGTAAAGCCTGTTAATGACAGTTGTCCACCAGGCAGGTTTGCTTTTCCTTGAGGAACTTGTTTTGGTCCTATCAGGTACGGCCAAGTCAATGCAGTTATACAGGTATCTGTATATATAAAGCATGGGTGTAGAGTTCGGCATAGTTGCCAATAACATCTGAGGATAAAGGTGCAGTAAAGGTATTTATAACATCCTGTAAGATGCTATAATCTGCTTTGCAAAAGTTTTAGTTTAGTTGCTGCTTGGGGGGATAGGTGTGGTAGTTACTTCGAATGAGACTGATTTGTGGTAGGGAGGATGCCACAGTGGGGGGGGTGCTACAGTGGTCCCCCATTTTGGTGAGCACCAGATCCAGGATGTTGGTACCCCTTGTGAGAGTGCCAACCAGCTGGTCAAGGACAATGGAGTTAATGAAGTCAAGGAACCTTTGGGCAAGTGAGTTTGAGCACAGTAATTTACCCAGTCAATGGATGGGTAGTTAAAGTCATCCAAATCCATGGTGTTTGGATGTATCTTGATAGACTCAAGTAGATCCAAATAGGCAGAGTGGGTTTTTGATTCATGGAGGGGGTTCTGTAGCTGGCAATGACTTGAATAGGTATCCTACCAACAGTTAATTGCACCTGAGGTGTCTCCAGGGAATCATACTGTTTAACCAATCTGGAGGTGTATTTATCTTTAATGAATATTGAAACATCACCTCCTTTAGTTTTCACACCTTCAGTTTGAGGTCTGAACGTGTGGAAGGAGGTATGATCCAGTACGGCTGGGGTGCTCTACACAGCCTTGAACCAGGTCTCTGTGACTGCACAAATGCCTGCATCTTCCAAGGTGAGGACAGCTTCTAGTGAGTGCAGTTTTGACTTCAGACTCAGAGTTTACAGCATAATCTTGAAGTTGTATTTAGATAGAGTTTTTACGCTGGGAATTTTGTCCCTGAGACACTGGCTAAAAAGGCACTATGGGGTGGCAAGAGCCTTAGCCAGTAGCCAAAATCCCAGTGATGACAGATGAAGACCATCTCTGGCAAAGCATCAAGGTCTGTCAGTCATGTCATCCCAGGCTGAAAGATAGTGGATCCCCTTAGAATGACACCAGAAGCTAAGCCAATTATTGAAGTCAATCATTTTCTGTTTGTATTGAGGCATCACCCTAGGTGAAGGTAAAATGCTGCTTAAAACTACAGACATACCTGCCTGAGACATATAGTTCGAGAGCGCAATCATGTCTCTCTTCATATGGTCAACATGGACTATGACAGAGTCATAAAAGTACTTGTTGTTGAGAGACTTGAGTGCATGAGTGATATGGCATATCCTGGCACCTGACAGACAGCTGACTGTGACCTTTTCCTTATCCTGCCTGGTGAGAAGGATATCAGTGTGTTTCGCGATGGAATCACCTATGACTAATATGTTTGATTTTGTGTTTTGCTTTAAGGGTTTCACCAGTGAGACACTTGTATATAAGCTATTATGTGTAATGTGTTCTGCAGAGGAAGTATGTGTACCGTGCTTGTATTTTTGTTTGGGAGGTCTTTGGTGTTTGGGTATGTATCTGGTGAGGACCTTTGCATATGTAGGTATGCGTGATGTGGGTTTGGGTGGAGTAGGAGCTGAGGTGTGCATGCTGGCAACGCTCTTATTGTCATATGTACTGATTGGTGTGTAAGAGAGCATGGATTCAAGGTTCTTAATATAATTGCATCTCTCAGGCGTGTTTGTGGGGACTAGGAGTACAGGGTTGTCGGTGAACGTGAGGCAGTTGCTACACTGCCTCAGGATGCCCATGTCAACCAAAAACTGTGGGAAATTGTCTGTCCATAGTGATAGGCAAATTTATATAATCAAGAAAAGAGGTCACATTTAGGAGTGGCTAGTGCGTGAGAGGTGTGTTGGTGCTTCCGAGGCTAGGCTTAGTGTTCCACCTGACACTAGAGCAGGACCACGAGAAACCTCTGGAGGACCACAAGCAAAGTGCTAAGGGAAAATTTAATAAACAAAATGTCTGTGTCTATAACCACCAACAGTAACCACCACTACGTGGCAATGCATGATGCAGTTCTACACGCAAACAAGTGCAAACATCGGGCTTAAATAAAAAAAGAAAATACCCTTTTTAACTCAACCTAGCCAACAAGAACACTCTCTCTGAGCTCTAGTCCAATAACCCTCAATTAGATGGGACCCAGACAGCACTCTCCTCACATAAGGGTGCAGAAGGGCCTTCACCAACAAATGTGGCTTGAAGTTGATGTGTTCAGATGTTACAAAATAGACCCAGAAATAACAAACTTGGAACTGGGCAGTGCTACAGCTGAACTAGTACAATAAAATGTGACAAAAATAGTTCAGACAATTCAAACAGACAGTGGAATGCAAGCACAAATTTAAAGTGCAATATCTGAGTGCAACTTAGATCTATGGATGGGTGTTAAAAAATTTACAACAGGACTACCCCCTCTACTACTAATAAACATAGGCAGGTTCTAAATGCTTTATCCCACCCATGGGTCCCTCAAATTATCTATGATATGATCTTGGTTATTCTCACTAGGGGTAATATATAATTATTGCTCAACGGATGGGTAAGGGCATTCAAACACCAAACAGGACACGTTAATTCAAACACCAAAAGGGAAAATGACTAGGCTTAAAATGGCCTGCAAGAGCAGATAGCCTAGTACTTACCTATGGCCGTATGAACCTATTAACCCTAGGAAACATGTTCTAATTCCTGTGACTTTCCAACAGACACATATTTTGTTCCTTTCTTAAGCAAAACTTTTAATATGCAAACACAGATCAATAAAAAAATCATCACAATACAGAGAAATTTAAGAAAAAAATGTAAGGAAAAACAAACAATCCTTTCCCACAGAGCAGTCTATGGCAGAGTCTAGGTGAACTTATTTAGTAAAGCCTTGAAATAATTTATTTTACTCTTTTAAATAAAAAGCCTAGTTCCTAGCTCCTCCTTTTCAGTTTACATGCGATTGACCTTAGGTGATCTGTTTTAATTCCTATGACTCACCATGAGACATTTTTGGTCCTTTTCCTAAGCAAAACTTTTACTATGCAATGGAAATCACAGTACAATGAGAAATATACCACAATATAGAGAAATACATGAAATATATAAAAAAAAGCATTCTACGGCAGAGCCTGAGTGAATTTAAACAACAGCCTCTTCTGTGTGTATCCTGAAAACAATGTTAAGTTCTTAAATATACTCAAAGAACTTCTCTTAAGCAAAACCTCAGTTATTTTGGGTGACCACCTGCCAACAATCTGGGACAAGGATATGCCCAACATTTTCTAGATTTAATAAATGAAACTCCCTGGACAAGACAGCCAAGGAACCCAACAGAGGTCAAAACACCCTAGACCTGGTTCTTACAAATATAACATATATTTCTAACATTCCCCTGGTATCTCCCTCTCTGGTTAAGTCTGATCATAATCTGGTAACCATTAAAATCTCAACAAACAGTGGATGCCAATGTCACAGAATTCAAGGGTTTCAAATGTATAAATCTTATCCAATTCTATGATGACATCTCCAGATTTACACATAGTAGCATTACTCAAGATACGGACACAGAAAATAGTTACACAAAAAAATTCCTATACTAAGCAAGATAAATGTATACATCTGGTAGTCCCAACCAGATATAACTATACTGGGAAGTTTAAGCGCAAACCACCCTGGGAAGTTTAAGCGCAAACCACCCTGGTGTTCCACAAATGGGTGTGACCAGAGAATTCCATTTTGTACTCACAGTCTCTTGTTACTGCACCCAAACCCACATGGCATTAAAAATACTCACATCTCACAAGATGCTATATCCCAACACTTAATAAATGGATGCATCATTTTCACCTGTTCCCTCTATACCTGCAAAATATATTGTTTTTTAGATTAGCAATCCTCTCTGTAAGCAAGCTATGTACCTGCTATTGAAGGCATTAGTTTGAAAAGTCACAAACAATCATTTACTGAGAAAGCTACAATTTTCTAAGTGATGTCCAGAAAATTCACTCTATAGAGTACAGAATATGCCTGGCTACACCCTTGCCACAAATATTAATAAAGTATTAAAAAAAAAAAGAAAAAAAGCTCTTTGAAGTATACAGCAGAACAAATGACCTCAAATCAAGGTTAACATCAAGAGATTCTCAATGAATTAAAAAAAATACCATTAGGAAAACCAAAGCAGCCTAGGCACTTAGGCTAGCATAAGAAGCTAAGGATAATTACATATTCTTCTTTAGCTACAACAGGAAAATTAGAAATCACTCTCAGCATTGCTTAGAACTTATTCAAAATGGCATTACCTACTCAGAACCAGTGGACATTGCCAACAAACTAGCAATCAAATTCAGTGAAAATGTCACTCCAGAGATAGCTATTCAAAGCCCACCTTTTCTTGAACATAGCAGGCACCCATTCATCACTAAAGAGCATATACTGAAGGTCTTTTCCAAGACTGAAACCACATCTTCCAAGGGATCTGATAATATATCTGTATACTTAATACATACTACTGAAAAGGCATTGGCAGAGCCATTTCCTAAACAATTCAACTTACACCTAGCCACTGGCTTTGTCCCCTAGGTCTGGTGCAGAGCATATGTAATGCCACGTCACAAAAGTGGCCTCACCACTGACCCCATCAGATTGACAAGTCTCACCTGTAAAGCCATGGAACATGTCATAACTGATCTGATTAACTATTATTATTAAATATCTTGTCAGGCTAGACCTGCAGGTGTTTGGCTTTAACAAGGGTAGACACTGTCTAATGAAACTGGATAATGTCTTTGAAAGGGCAACACTGGCAGTTGACAGCAATCATGCTTGTCACACAGTGTATCTTGACCTAATTTGATACCATGTCTTATGTCAGCATAATATACAAATTAAATGTGCTCCATGTAGAGCCCAATGTAGTAAGATGGATGGCAAATTGGCCAAAAAGATAGAACCTACACAGTGAGGGTAATTCATCAGACACTGTGAAGGTGAATAGAGGTGTTCCAGCGAACTCAGTACTGGGACCTCTGTTGTTTGGCATCCACTTTTCAGATCTCTGGATAACAAAACAAAATCTCTGGTTAACTAAGTTGGCAGATGACTGTAAACTGGGTATAATTCTCAAGTCTTCCTCTGACAATCAGGTTCTCCAGCATGAACTTACATTTGTCAATACTTAGTGTACAAATAACAGGCTCAAATTCAATGCAAAAAATTGCAATATTATCACATTCAGGAGATAACCTCTCCCTCAGGTTTATAACATAGGCAATATCCCACTTCAAAATGATAATGTAACTAAGGACTTTAAAACATGGGTTGATAATTCCCTATCTTTTCACCATCATGTCGCTATAGTCTGGACATCCTTTTACTTGGTTTAGCTGATTGAAAAAGGAATAGCATCCAGATATTATATATTCTCCACCAATTAGGTTAATAATAGCAATGCACCTTTTGGGATGTACCTCAGTACACATATCAAACAAATGGAAAGACCCCAGAGATGTCCAACTAAAAAGATAGAATAGGTGTACAAAATCTTACCATAATGATAGATGCCCTTCTCTTCTCTTTTGCAGTATTCTTTACATGCGACCCAACATCAGCCATTATACAAAAGTCTTTCACTACTGTAGGATGCATGGTACGTCGCATATAGGCTGCTGTCATATGTCAGCCATAAAAGTAGCATATGCACCCATTGACCTCAGAACTGAAAGCCCCAGGAGGAAAGCTAGCCTAAGGAGAGTAGGGTATGAACATCCAAGGTAAAGAACCAAACAGCCAGGGGAAGGAGGGAGGGGCTGGAATACTGCAACAAAGAAGAGAAAGACATCTGTCATTATGATAAGATTTTACATAACTATTTTAGGTCCTATTCATCTCTTGCAGTATTCCTTACATGAAGGAGAGTACAAAAGCTCATGAGGAAAGGGTGGAGGAAAAAGCAATTGAGCTCTCCAGAAAGCTATGGAGAATGGCTCTGGCAAAACCTGCTCCATCCTTAGAAATGCCATTCAATTTGTAAAGTTTGGTGAAGGCATGCACAGAAGTCCATGTAGCCACTTCAAGAATAGAGCTAGGATCTACTCCCTTAAAGAAAGCACCAGATGAAGCTACAGCCCTTGTGAAATGTGCCCTTACAGAAGAGGCATGGGTCTTACCATGCTTCACATAACAAGAAGAAATTGCTTTAGAAATTCAAGTAGAATTAGGCTGCTTGGAAACAGGCAACCCCAGAGCTCTGGGATGATAGGAAACAAAAAGCTGGTTTGATTTCCTGATAGGTTTAGTCTTGTCATGAAAAAAAATGTTTATGCACATCTAGGGTGTGCAGCAACTTCTCACTAGAATTGTGGGGAGAAGGAAAGAAGGTAAGTAAATGAATGGACTGGCTGAGTGACAACTCATTGACTATATTGGGCATAAAGGAAGGGTTGATATGCAAGGATACCCTGTCTTTATGGAAGACCAGAAGGGGTAAGATGCCATTAGGGCCTGAAGCTCAGACACACATCTGGCTGAAGTTAAGGCAAGTATAAGAACTGTTTTCTAGGAGCAGTGCTGCAAGGAAGCTAATGAAGCTGGCAGGTGGGGGGGGGGCAGCTTTTTGAGTACAAAATTAAGATCACAGGAAGGAGGGATAGGTTTCATGGGTGATCTAATGTGAAGGATACCTTTAAGAACTTGCTTAGCCTCACATCTGCTAGCTAGAGGGGGATAAAGACAGACATGCAGAAAATAGCTGACATGTGGGCTTTCACTGAAAAGTAAACCAAGCCAGCAATGACCAATTCACACAAATAAGGAAGAACCAAGGGGACTTCCACTGTTAGTGCATCCTGGTTTTATGACAGACACCCAATTGAAAATCATTTTCCACTTAGATGGGTAAGATTTTCTGGTATTGGTTTTCTTTACCTCCTGCAGGACCCTTAGCACATCCCCAGAGAACAGGTGTCTAAAAGAAATTAAAACCCTATCACCCACAGAGTCAACTGAAGAGTAGACAAGTGAGGATGGATGAGAGTTCCTTTGTTTTGTGTAATAAGGTCCACTGTGTGAGATAATTTGTGGTGATTGCCCTTGGCTAAATGCAGGAGAAAAGGGAACCAGTGCTGTCATGGCCAAAAGGGAGTTACCAGCAAGATTTTTGGGTTTCCTGCTGAATTCAGAACAGGACTTTCAGAATGAGTAAAAAGTGAGGGAATGCATACAGAAACATCCCCTTCCAAGAGAATGAGAGAGTGTCCACCTTTCAAACCAGAGGATGTGGAACTTTGGCACAAAATTGTGGAAGTTGTCTGTTCTTGGGGGAGGCAGAGAGATCTACTTGAGATATACCCCACTGGTGGACAATGTCTAGAAACACATCCCTTTGAAACATCCATTTGTGTGACTGTGTTAGGGACCTGCTCAAGGTGTCCGCCACATAATTTTGGCTGGATGTAATATACACTACCCGAAGAGTCACCTGATATTGGACTGCCAGCTCCCAAGCCTGGAGTGCCAGCCTGCATAGTAGGCAAGATTTGTCCCCCCACCCCCACTTGTTCACATACTAGAGGCCCATCATATTGTCTGTGAATAGCTTTAAAGGCCCTGGGAGGAAGAGAGGATGAAAGGTCTGAATGGGTAGTAGCAGCATCCTTATCTCACCTACACTGATGTGTTCCTTAAGTTGAGATGGGGACTGTACACCTTGTGCTCTCAATTTTCTGAAGGATGCCCCTCAACCCACATCCACGGCATCTATGAACAGCTCTTGGACTGGTGGTAGAGGGTACAAAGGGAGTCCTGAGTAGAGTGACACTTGGGTCCACCACTGGAGTTCCTTCTTCAGACAGGGCATGAGAGGAACTAGAAACCTCAGAAGACGAGATTTCTCCATCCAAACTGACTTTAGGAACCACTGGAGTTTTCTCATGTGAAGTTTGGCCAGAGGTAGCATTGGAATGGTAGATGCCATGAAGCCCAAAGCCCTGAGAAACTCTCTGGCTGAAATGCAGTGCAAAGGCAGAAGGCTTTGGAAGTAGGAGTCGAGGTCCTGGGTCTTCTGAGGAAGAAGAGAGACCATCATGAGATCTGGCACCCCAGGAAGATGTGATCCTGAGAGGGGGTAAGAATGCATTGTTTGTGGTTTATGGTGAATCCCAGACTTTGAAGAAGGGGAAATGGCAAAGCAGATGTTTTGCTCCAAGATCTCTGGGGAGGTTGGCAGAAAACGAAGATTGTCCAGCTAAGGGAAAATGTGGATACCCTGAAGCCTGCATTAGGCAATCACAGGAGCTAGATATTTTTTTGTAAATACACTTGGTATATTTACAAAATGGTGTAGAGTCTAAAAGGCAAGTCAGAGAATTGAAAATGCAAGGAAGCCACAGAGAAATGTAAAAACTTCCTGCAATTGGAGTGGATGGGGGTGTGCAATTATGCATTTTTGATATCCAGGGAAGCCAAGAAGGCTTGTGGTAGAATGAGGGGGAACAAAGTCTGAAGTGTTAACATATGGAAGTTGGGTACCTTCAGGAAGGTGTTGAGGTGAGAAAGGTCCAGAATGGGTCTCCAAGGACCATCCTTTCTGGCCACTAGGAACATTTTGGAGTAGAAACCTCTTCCTTTTTATGTCTTGAGGAACCTTCTGAATGGTCTCTTGTCTCTGCACGTCTAGCAGTATCTCTGGAAAGGAAGGTAGTTGTTCCCTTGGTAGTTGGGGGATGCCCCTGAAGGAAGAAAGGGAGTCCCAAAACAGAAAGTATCCTTTTTGAATGATAGAGAGAACCCAGGAGTCCTGGGTTATGCTTTCCCAGACTGTCAGGAACAGAGAGAGGAGCTAGGAAAGAGGAATGTGGGTGAGGTGGCTTGGGCAGTCAGAGGGAACCAAGCTTGTCAGAAAAGGGTTGGTTCTGAGCCCGAGTTGCAGGAGATGTCATGAGCTGCTGAGGCCTCCTACCACCTTTTTTTGTTTTTGGTGGAGGAGAGCAGGAGTGTCTACGTAGAAAGGTAGGTTTTGCTGTATACGTTCGTAGAAATTAAGGGACTGGGAAAACAAAAATATGTTTAAGTTCCTGCAATTCCTTATCCTTTTCTTGCAGGGACTTAAATAAGCTAGCCACTGCAGGGCCAAACAATGCAGAGTTGTCCAAAGATGCATTCAAAAGTTTAGATTTAATGTCCTCTGGCAATGGCTGGAGTTGTAACCAGGAGAATCCCCTTAAAACAAAGCCAGAAGCAGCTGCCCTGGCAAAAGCCTCTGCAGCATCATAGCTGCATTAGACAGAGTGGTGGGCTACTTGAGAGTATGCTCCAGGCAGGGATGTAGCCAAAGTCTTATTCTCTGAGTCGGGCAAATCAGAAATGATCTGAGAAAGCTGAGACAGAAGCTCTAGGGCAAATTTGGTCATGTGAGTTTGGTAATTAATGGCCCTTAATGCCAAGATGGCAAAGGTATATGCTTTCTTGCCAAGCCTTTCCAGGATCCTGCTGTTCTTATCTGAGGGAATGAGAGAGGTTGAAGGTAGTAACCTGGATGGTTTGTCTGAAGCCACAGAAATAACCAATGGATCTGCTGAAGGACATCTGAACAGGAACTTGCAGCCCTCAGGTACCTTGTAAAATCAGTCAGGCTTCTTAGGAGCAGGGGGCTGGGAATCTGGGTTCTGGGAGACAGATGCAAAGGCATGTCGAAACACAGGCAACACAGGAGGAATAGCTTAAGGACCATGGTATTTCACCTGCAGGAGATCATAGTATCTCTTTTTCACTTCAGATACTTGAGTGCTATCCCATTTAAAATGATCCCTCATTTGACCAGAGTCTCTCCAAAAGAGAGTTCTTCCATTGGTGAGTCAGCCACATTGGAGTCCTCTCTCTTAATCTAATGGGGAGGAGATCTGAGAGTAATTGGCCAGAGATTCATCTTATGTGGATGCCTCTTCCTCTGATGAAACCTCTTCCCTAACCCTTTTATGTGGGTAAGCAGTGCAGGAAGGGCAGGGGACTGAAACACCCAAAGGGGGCTTAAGGGCCATAAGAGCCTAGAAAAGGCCTTGGATGAATTGTTGCCAATCACTTTAGGGGTCTTTAGGGGGGTCAAGTGTTTATTCTTGTGCTTCTTCTTTTGATGCAGGTCTGCCCTATGTAGTGTAGGAGGCCCAGACATAGGCCTACATTCAATAATATCAGAGTGAATTTCCTTCTGCACAAGGATCTGAGGTATTCCCTTAGGGCCTTTGGTGATCAAGAGCCTAGGTTCCCCCTGTACATCCGAGATGGATGCCTGCTCAGCCTCAGAGGATGTACCTGTGGTCAGATACAAGGTGGCCTCAACATCGGGCTTGGCCTGTGAACCAGAATCATGAACCTTACGTATCTCCAGGATCTCATCCACCTCAGGAGAGATGTCTATATTAACGGGTGCAGCAGAAGGTTCAACCTTTGGCTTTCTGGCCTTCCACTTTGTAAGTGACTCAGTAACCTTAAGCTCTGCTCTTCCAAGTAAACATCTAAAGAGGGAAGTCTATTCCTCTAAGAGTCATGGGCACAAAGGCTTGACAAATGGGACATGACTTATGGTTGTGGGTAGGCCCAAGGCAGAACAAACACTGTAGATGGCTAATTTTGTGGAATTTGTCTTCCACACTGGCATCTGCCTTTTTTGGATGACATGAACCCTACCACAAAACAGTAGTAAAAAAAACAAGAATTCCCCAATGGGGCACTTATCTGAGAAATCGCTGGAACACAGCTAATGACTCAGCGAGCAGTCAGACATTTGAGGTGAAGTTTGGACTGGTGGCAGAGAAGTTCTGAGGTTGGTGATGGGAATGCCACTTTTATGGCCAATGTGCAATGTTCCACACACCTTATAGTAGTGAAAGACTTTTGTATCCTGGCCAATTTCGGATCGGCTATTGCGGAGAACTCCCTCATGTAAAGAATACTGCAACAGATGAATAGAAGGACATCACTGTCTTAAAAACCCTAAACTGCCAAAAAAGATTTGGACTATTTTCCCCTTATTTAGTGTCCTATAGGCTCCTGAGGGTGGATCTATACCTTGCCATCCATGTCATTAGGGACCCAGTAGTCCAGGACCTCATGTATCTCCATAAATTAAATAATCCCATTAATACCAGAACACGAGATCTAAACCTACATTAGAATTAAATAAGAAATAAGATACGGTGGATAGATAAATTAATTTGCAATGCCTTCTTCACCTCTGGAATAAACTTCCACCACAAATTAAGCAGTGTGATATATTATATTCCTTTAAACTGGAAATAGATAATGGAATGTCTATTCACAAATTTAATCCTAGTTTGAATGGCCTAGCCCTCCCTGAAAAAGGCAGAAGGTTTAAGGATGGATGCTGGTAAAGGGTACATAGCCACTAGGCTCAGCAGATTTCTATTTCCTATGATCCTATGATGATTGTTTGATCTATAATAAGGTACTGTTTTCTTTTGATGTGAAAGCCAATAAGCAGTCTGTTTTACTTTGTATCTGAAAGTCGAGAGATGTTGACTTTTATGTTCCTTTGTGGATGTACCAAATAAAATATGTGATTTTTATAACTTTTGCCTTCATTGGGAAATATGGGTAGTTGACCAAGGATTTGCCATATACTAGTCCTTGCAGTATCCTAATACTGAGCAGATAGTATATTTGGGCTATTAATTCCCTATAAGGCTGTTACCATTGCTTCCCTGCTGCTGGTTTCTGCTTACCAACGAGATATTTTGCTGCTGTGTTTTGATGTGTCCCACGACAACCTCAAACCATAAGGAACTTGAAGAAAATGCTTGTTGAGTGTAAAATAAAGGTGACCAGAAGCTGGTACACATAAAGCAACAATTAGCTGTACTGGCAAATGCAGTTGTTAACCACCAACTGTGTCTGTTTTAAAAAATAAGCAAGGAGGATGACATGGAATCATACATGAAGGATTCTGAGAATTACACCACCACAGACAACTGCGAATAAGGAGACTGGGAAAAACTGTCATTACTTTTGACAAGAGAGACAGTAAAAATGTTTATGGGCATGGAAAGAACTGATTACAAAGACCATGATAAGCTAAAAAAGAACTTTTGGTTAGGTCTAGTAGAATCTCTCAAGAAGGCTCACAGGCAGAGCTCACTGCACTGCCCTCAAAAACCATAACTGGCTAGAACTACTTCATCACCCCAACTACTCACAAATAGTAACCCACAATTTTCACATAACCCCAAAAGGTGTCCTTGTCTAAAAAGTATTTTCCAACCATACCTCCCCCTCAGAAACCTATGTTCAACAAATAAAACCTTACTATCCATTCACAAAGCCAAAAACTCAGTTGAGGAAGTCCTTTATTCCATTCACATCTCCAAACACTAAGACTCAATAACCTGCCACTTTCAAAGATCAGCTATAAGACCATATCATGGACTTCTGGCTATTATCTTGCTTCTCACAAGGCTAACTCTAACACAGACTAACCTCTCCCTTACCTCTACTTTCTCAAAATTTTCACTTTCCAAAACAGTTGGACCTTAGCAATAAACACTACTCACTTGTCAATAAAATAAACATAGTGCAAGTCTCTTGTGAATACTGTTAAAGCTCTACTCTTAGACTAACTTTCTGACACTACTGTCCACAACAAACCCTGTTACTATAGCTTTCTAGTTACTACTATACACCTTAATGGGTGGATTACCCTAATGCAATCTGAATAACTTGTTTAATTTCCACTTTAATACAGATATTTATGTTTACTTATGCATACCCATGTTTACGGTTGTTCCACTACAAATGTGTGCATACAGTATGATCTCTTTCAGCTTAAAATTGTATTAGTGTGATTGTGTACTTTTACTTAACATGCTTTTGTGTAATAGGAACCAATTTAGTATGCTACTGTTTATCATTTTCTAATACTACACTGTCAAAGATGATACTAAAGTAATAACCAATGATGTGGTGTGGTATATTGAAGATTTACCCACAGCTGGTGTGGTTTAATCACGAGGGCGAAGCCCGAGTGATTAAATACAGCCAACAGTGGGTAAATTTCAATATACCACAACCACAGAGTCGGTTATTGCTATTATATAATGACATTTAAGAAAAAATACTTACTTTTCTTAAATAATGTATTTGTATAATGGCGCATTACTGTTCTTCTGCTGGTTGTGGTATACTGTTTCCTTGTTTTGATGTACTAAGCATGCATATGAGACATGCGTCTCACGCATACCCAGTACATCAATGCTTTGAAACGGAAGCAACGGAGAAAAGAAAGTCTCCATTGCTCCGTTTTTTTTCTTTTTTCTTTTATTTGTTAACAAAAGATGTTTTTGAGCACTTTATACCAAAGGAAAAAAGTCCGGGTGACCAGACCTTTTTCCGTTGGTATATTGTGGGATTTACAACGGGCACGCTGGCCAATCAGCATGCACGTTTTGGAATATTAATGTGGGACTATTGTATAATAATGCTTAATTTACTTCTGATAATCTACATTCTTTTGTATTGTCTTGTATAAATGGAGATCTTCTCAGCCAACATCCACGGAAAAGGACTTTACACCCAGTCTGACTTCCTCGGTCAGTAAATGAAAAAAATAAAATAGCATTTCTGACCTAGTAAATGGTCACTATACATACAGGGATAAATGACAATTATTAAAGCCATGTTTTGAAACTTTAAGGCCAGTTTTATACACAAATGAACTGTATTAACAATCTTTTTCCAAAAGGGCATACAGGAAAAACTGAGAAAGTAAACAATTATTTGGCTAAGTCATTTTGAATATAGCGTCATTTTACATGTTCAGTAATTCCAAAGCAAAGAGGTCCATAAGATAAAAAGTACTTACATGTACTTACAAAGTTCCTTAAAAGCAGAGTAAAATCCAGTAGTCTTGCACTTCCATTCAGGCAGGGCTGAACTGTAAAGAATTTCTACAAAGAGGGTGTACTTTCACACAGATAGAACAAAACCTATCAGTCCTTTCCCCTTACACAATAGGAATTAGTCTATCTGGCTTCTTCTACCTGGACTTTCAGACATAAAGGTCACTAATCTGTCTTAACTCATGGCAATGTTCTTCAGCTACCTCCATGTGAAGCTGTCTCTCATTAACCTTGTTCTCCATACTTGTTTCTGGGTTTTCTTAAAGGTACTATCCACCACTATGCTAGCACATTTAACTGGGCTAGCTGCCACTACACTACACTCTCACTACATCTACATATGTGCATGTTTACATAAATATTTAATTTTATACACACACACACACACACACACACACACACACACACACACACACACACACACACACACACACATACACATTCAGATATGTGGCTTCTCCCATATTTGTCAACTTTTCATTTTGTCTACATGTGTTTTGTCAGTAAGGAACATCGGCAAACACTTGATCGACTGACCAGTGACAGATTGCTGTTATAGCAGGGAAGGGATTATACCCTTTCCCCTTTATTGTGTAACATCAGAATTTGTTATATACAAGTAGAGGGTCTATATCACTTTGTCTGATCCCACATCAGTAAATACTTTTTCAAATACCAATTAAACAAAGGTCCTAATCATCAAACGGACTTTTCAGTGAATTTTTTCCTAGGGCAAACCAACAGTAGGCCACTTTAGCGAACGTGAACAAAATCATAAAACTTAACACCTACCCAGGTGGGGGGGGGCTATGCCCCCCACACCCCCCAATGTGGGGAGACTGTGCCCCCCACACAGCCCTAAGTAAATATACCAACTATGAGATTGCACTACAGTGGGGAAAAGGGCAAATTCCAGATGGTGGCCAGCTATTGTTTTGCCCTAGGAAAAGTCCATTCGCTGATTAGGAGCTTCAATTAATAGGTGTTCAAAGAAGATGTATTTGCTGATGTGGGATTTGACAAAGTGATATAGACCCACAAGTACTATACGGTGTAGGAGTGCAGGGAAAGACAGTGTACCTCCCTGCAGAAATATTCCCTGGGATTCAATAAACTCCATATAGGCTCCTCACAAAGCCTACATGGAGTTTATATGTTTGTGTAGCGGTGCATGGAAAGTGGTAGCACACAATGAATATTACATGTGGTGCATCTAAGCTAGGTTTCATACCTGGCAACAGTGTTGCTGGCTAGGAAACCATGAAAGTGAATGCAGATATCAATTCTGTGTAAAGCAGAACCTCTATGGTCTGCGGTTTTGCGCAAAATGCCACAATGTCCACCACAACCTCACAGACAGCTATCAATCTGTTACTGCAGCATATCTGCACAAAGGCCAACATAATGAGGGGACAAATAACTAGAAATAGGGATATATTTCACAAAGATGTCACATAGAAATGTGTTAGAATGAAACTCAAACATAGCTCTCAAACTATTACAGCAAGAAATCTGGACAAACCCATAAAGAATGGGGAGGCAAAGGCCCAAAACTATGGACAGATTTTAATATTGCTCTTCAAACTTAGAAAGTGGAATAGAATAATAGGTTGTACAGTAGCATGAACCCTCTGAAGAGCATGAAGTTTGAAACTCAATTGTCTGTCATCAATTTCTGACTTCACTCTACAATGACATGCCAATAATTTGCCAGAAATAAGGGGAAAGATCACAAACATGAGACAATAACTGGATATTCTGTACAAATCAGGACTGTTGAGAGGTATACACTAAAATGTATGTAATACTGACTCACATCACTCCAAAGATCACCCTAGTGATATGGCAGAAAGCCACAAATTTGATACGGGACACATCTAGACATCCTGGGTATATCTGGACAGTTGCGAGGTATGAGTGCAAAGTATATGGTCAAAACAGTGCAGGACAGTGTACCTACAGTGCAGAGTATTATGTTTTCCCATTTTTGGCATTTTGTACTGAAGCTGTGTTAATTATCTGTAACAGGACATGGACTGTCATGTAAAATGATCACTCAGGGGAAGAGTGCTTATTGAATAGGGACACACAGATAAACTGCAGGAATGAACATGGTGAAGGAGGACAGGTGAAACTCCCTCATGTACAGCAGAAGAGGGCATGTGAATAGTAGATGGTTGTAGCAACAACACCAATCACCTATCTATATGGTACAGTAGGGACTGTACAGTGAAAATGTGTTTGATGTGACTGTCACACAAGGTGACATAACAATGGGGAGAATGCCTGTGTGAGATAAGCATCATTACATGAATAACGCAGAGGACATCTATAAGGGATCTGACACACAACTAGGGTAAGGTGCATATTGTGAAGCTGTGCAGACTGATAGGCCTGAATATGAGTGTATTCTCAGCAGAGGTCTCCAGCAAGGTGGCCACAGGTAAAGGCTCATGGAAAACATTACAAGAATGAACCACAATCATGGACAATATCAGAATAATACCACCAGTAATCCCATGCCTCTGACGTAACATATGTGATGTAGAATGATAAAGAGATGAGTCTGCACACACACACACACACACACACACACACACACACACACACACACACACACACACACACACCAACAACTATTATGATGCATCCACACTCTATGAGGGTAACCATGCACACTGTCCTGGTACTAACATTTGCTGGAGGTGATAGGAGGGACACTGGGCAATACAGGTTAGTTGCCTTGTGTGCATATATATATATATATATATATATATATATATATATATATATATATATATATATACATGTGTGTGTGTTTGTGTGTGTGTATATGGCACAATCCACACTGTCACGAATTATATGCATGCCTTTAATGTTGTCAAATACCAATGTATGTAGTGTGTGCATAAGCAGAACATTAGCACACACGCATCTGGTGTAACAACTTGATTGTTGTTCCGCACCATCAGAATGTCATGCATATTCCACAGAAAGAATACCTAGGTATTGCCAATAAGCTGTGTGACAGCGCAGTGACAAAGGTGGTACACTTCAATTACATGACTGGAAGATGTGTAGGGAGGTACAGGAAGATGGGTGCATTGTACACAGTTATTGATGTGATTTAGAATGGGAACTATGAAAGTATTATGGCCTCTGATGTGCATATTCTTCACATACCCAATACTTGTGATACATTCAAAGGAGTAGTAAGCACTGTGACCATATGCTGGTAGATGTACCACTTACCATCTACCCCAGGACATGGGTCACATACCTATTAGTCTGATTATAAGGTTTGATGTCCACATTATACTTGGGTGTTGTGTTTGTTTCCTGAATCAGCAAATCCCTCCATGTGTCTTGTCAATGCAGGTGTTGCCATGGCTGTGACAGCAGCTTTTCGTATTGTGTTTTGGTATGTTTTTGGTATGTGTTGTTTCATAGTTCCTATCCTTCATCACACCAATAACTGTGTACAATGCACCCTTCTTCATGTACCTCCCTACACATCTTCCAGTCGTGTAACTGACGTGTACCACCTTTGTCTATAGTCCCTCAGGCAGTTGTTTAGAGTCAGCATGTGTATGTCATCTGTGATGTCTATTACTTAATGAATGGGCAGGAAAGGGCCTAGCAGACAGCCCTGATGTATAGACCTGATCACTGGACCTCAGATATAAGTGATGTCACACATTTCAACACAATGAGATGCCACATATGTGATACACTGGTCTACCCATTTGGTGCTATAGCTGTTTATGGCCATATATGACAGTGTTGACTGAATACCTCAGTGTGGATTTATGTCAAATGCCTTGACATGGTCAAGTTCCACAAGATGATACTGTTGTCATCATGCATGCCCTCGAGGACCTCTTTGAGGACATCTATCAGATGTAACAGACATGATGTAGCATTAACAACTCAGACAGCTCTGTTGCATACAGCTGGAATATTACTAGTGTACATGTAGAAGAGGCCCATGATGACTTGTTGGTCTACCTCACAGGTGAGAGTCAGGATGTCTCTATACATGCATGCATCATAGCCCATGTGGAAGGTGTGTTGAACTGTGTATTCAACTGTATCAGGTAAGTGTATGCACTGAGTCACGCCATAGGTGATCTGTGATGTTGTCACAGCCCATTGATTCCATGTGACATGCCTGGATGAAGGTAAGATGGTGAATACTGCCAATCGTGATCTGGCCTAGGGTTTTGATACAATCCCCCATGCAGATATCATTGAGAAACCCTTCCAGCTAAGAAGTAACTCTTATGTCAGTTGATGGATAACCAATTGGCTCACCGACAAAACACATACTGTGAAAGCTGGTGAATCAACCTGTAATAGTAGAGCAGTCACCACTGGCAAACTCCAGGGATTTGCTCTTGGCCCTTCACCATTTGGACTCTATTTCTTGACAGTTCAGGCTAAAGTATATGGCCTTTGGCTTACCAAGTTTGCTGATTCTTGGATAGTGTGTGCAATCATTGAGCCCACCAATGATGATAACACAGAACAGGACAAGCTAACACAAAGAATTGAATGGTGACAAAAGCACACGATTTATAAATGAATGCAGAAATGTGTGCTTGTTATGTTGTCCATCTTTAAAGTGGAATTCCATGTTAAGCACACCAGTAACAACAGTCCTGCTATGCAGAAACCCAGTGATTCAAGCACTGGGAACACATGTAGACAGGAATCTGAGCTTCGACCACCATGTGTCCACACTGGTACTGAAAGCCTATGTTGTGCACATCATAAGTCACACCATTATACTGAGATCTTAGGATTGTATGACACCACTGTAGTCAAACCTCATCAGAATGCTAATAGAGTTTAATGCTCTCTTTTGCATGTACCTCACCACCAGACACACGCAGCAGCTGGAGAGACCACAGGGCTTTCTCAGCAAGATAACACAGGGCCTACAAACCATACCATGATCTATGCGGATAGATTAAAAGCCATGTTGCTTTAATCTTTATTGTATAGGATGAAGTGACTTATGCCTGGCCTCCAAGCCAGTCTCTGAGCCTGCCCTGGTGGGAGTACTGCATATCCAAAAATTTGATAAAGTTAATGGGAAGCACTTTACTATCTCAAATTTTGGTATCTCGACACAAAAGTGCCGAAAGTGCAGTGGAGCAAAACTGCACTTGATCGAATTTGAAATGTCTAATCAATGGTTGTGGTGGTGTGCTACATGGGATTTGCTGTATTGGTAAGGTGCAGTGTGCTGTCGCATATGGTTTGCCTGCCGTTGTGTAGATATATCTGGAGATTCAGGTAAGTGTTGTTTTTTAAGGGTTTTGGGTGGGGATTTGAGTGCATGTGAGTGTGGTGGAAAGTTTTAGGTGTAGGTTAGGGTAGGTAGATAAGAGTGTGAGTGTGTAAGTGTTGAGAGTGGTGGTGTTTGTAAGTATGTGATGTGTGTTTGTGCAAGTGGAATATAGAGTATGTAGTGGTGGGTTTAGTGTCTTTGTATTTTTAGTGTGACCTCAGAGTTAGTATATATAAGTAGCGGGGGTGTGGGGGGTGCAGCTATATGTAGGGTAGGTGTGTGCAATTGTGTTGTTGTGCTTGTGTGTGATTTGTTGGTTTGTTGTAGTGTGGGGAAGAAGGTGTATGTGTGTTTGTTTATGTGGTGGAGGGTGTATTTAAAAGTCGCAATTTTGAATTTCATGCTTTTGGGGTTTCGATCTTGTGAATGTTTGGCTTTATAGACTCGAGATACTGAAATTTGAGATTTCAGTATTTCGAGATTATAAAGTGAATCCAGTTGATGACATCAGCTGTGTCTGATAAGGAGAATATGGTTATAACACTGTCCCACATGCTGGTGTAAAAGGCTCTCTGTAATGTCAAGCAACAACTCATACATATGCCCACACACACACACACACACACACACACACACACACAGACACACTTGACTGCAGTAAGAATAGAACCCCTACATATCTAAATACACAGGCTACAGAACCCAGTACTTTACACAAATGACACAGCTCAAGTCCGACTTGGAATGTATCAGACAACACTTTATAGCTGATGACATCAGCAGTGTCTGCTGAGGAGAACATAACAGTGTCCCACATGGTGGTGTAAAATGCTCTCTCTAATGTCAAGCAACAGCTCACACACACACAGTTGACTGCAGTGAGAACAGAACTCCTACCTCCCTAAGTACACAAACTACAGAGCACAGCACTTTACGCAAGAGCCACAGCACAAGTCTGACTTTTACAAGAGTTCAGGTTAACTTATAGTAGATGACATCAGCAGGCCATGTGGGAGACAAGATGTTGGGAAGCATGCACAGGTTCATGGTTTCATAGGTTTATAAGCGGCTACCAGCCTAATGCCCCTAGGGTCTTTAGAAGGATAGCCATGTAAAAACACATGTACCCTTATTGAGCATAGTTAGATGTTCATTGTTAGCAGAGCAAATTTGAGAGCAGTACCAAGTGGCCCTGTCCATGAGGACATAGGTGCCACCCCATAGTTGACTTTACAATCACCCAACCAGTAGTCAAGGTTGCGCTTTAACATGGTCATTGAGGGGCACTGCTTCACATACAATGGGAGCCTATTACAGAGGACTGTAAATCACTGGGGGATATATCTGTCTCCCTAGCATGTTCTGTTAATGTCACAGGCTAGGTGGAGAACCCTGGGGTAGTTTATTCTTGTCCCATTTGATTTGCAGACGTGCAACATTTCCAGTAGGGCAGGGTCTGACACTGCTCTGTAGGCCAGCCATAGTTCACCTCTCAGCAGCCTGCATGATACTGAATACAGTGACAACTCTGTCAATCTTTCCATGTATGTCATATTTGGAGGCCCTGGATTCTTCCAGGCACAACCCTGTGTCTTCTCCAATTGCCACAGGTGTCTTGTGAAGTACAGAATGATGGGAGCATTGTACTCAATTAGTGGTTTGGTAATGGTAGAGTACCGCAGAGGTATGATCACCCTGGTCTTGGATGTGATGTCCATATGTATGCTGTGAGCAATGCAGAATGTGCATGTCACCACTATGGACACGGTGATGAAAGTGTAGATTGTTATCAACATGTGTTCTCAAGTCTGACAATACTGTGTTTGAGCTTAGAGGGGTGCTATGCATATCATAATTAGCAGGGGTACTTCATTGGCCAAAGGGGACAATGAGGTATTGTATGCTTTAAAGTTCAGTCCATCAGTTTGGCACCGATCAGTTGTGTGTGTCAGCCCCTTCTGTAATATGTTACCATCACTGGGGGACTCTATATGAGTGTGTCCAGCTACCAGTCATCTACATTCTTGTTAAACCACAGGCCATCTACCATTGCTTGTGCTTCAGGGAAGTAGTTTGTGAACAAGTGAGGGCCCAGCACAGATCCTAATGGTATTCTAATGGTAAGTAATTGGCTAGTGGTGGAGATGCAGTCCCCATTTTTGAGAGTGTGCGTTCTGTTGGTGAGCCAGCTGGCTATCCATCTAATATTGTATGGCTTAATTTCCCACATGGGAGATCATCACTATGAGACATGAATGGGAGCTAGTGTCAAAGGTCTTGGATAATTCAACATAGGCAATATGTCCTGTTATTCCTCATCAAGATCTTTGAGGTCAGTATCAAAGAAATCCACAAGGTTCAATAAGCAAGGTCTACACTTGACAAAACCAAAATAGGGTTGGTAAAGTGTGTTGAAGGCCACCTATGTACTTGTGGATATGGTCCATGCTGATTCCTTTCCCAGCCTTGCAGATAATTCTTTTTAGGATCATAGGAAGTTACTAGGCTATTGGCCCAGGGGCCTTTACAAGCCTAGACAAGAATTTAGCCCATTGTTCTGACAAATCATCACCTGATGCCCTGTCTAGCAGGGACACGGGTGGAATCCCAGGGGTGTATTTCTGTTAACCATCCAGTTATCCAGGTTGCGCTTAAAAAGCATTAATGAGATACTCTGCTTGATGTGGAGCAGGAGTCTATTCCACTGCAGGAGGAGTCTCTGGGACACAAATCTGTCCTGACAGCAAGTCCTACTGATGTCACAGACCAGGTTGAGGTTGCGTGTGTGGGTTACTTGAGTGCAGCTAGACTTGGGGATATGCAGCAGTCCCATCAAGGTGGGATCTGAGATTGCTTTGTATGCCAGACAGAGGTCTCCTCTGAGGAGTTTGTAGGAGCCTGAATAGAGGAACAGGGCCTTTAGCCTATTTCTGTTGGGCAGATGTTTGAGGCCCTGGATTGTCCTGGTGAGGAACCTCTGTGATCTCTCCAGCTGCTGCATGTGCTTTGTGAGGTACATGCTGAAAGGGGCACTGTACTCAATAATGGGTCTTATAAAGAACAACCTTCTCCCTGGATGAGACACGGTTACTAATGAGGTGGGCCACATAGAAAGCTTTCCGTACAACAGAGGCAATATGGTGGCATCAAATGTCAGTTTGCTATCAATCTGTGTGCCCAGGTCCTCATGACTGATTGTGTGTTTTGGACCTTGTTATTAATGTGATAACTTGTGGGGACGTCACTCTCCCCAAAGGGGATGATGATGCATTTTTAGCATTCAGTTTGAGGCCATGTTTCTGGCACCAGTCATATGTTTGGGTGAGGCCCTCTTGCAGGATGTTCACATCATTAGGGGAACTGATGACAGTGCTCAGGTTACAGTCACCTCCAAACCTGGTTAGCCATAGCCCAGTGGTTTTGGCCTGCAACTCAGAAAAGTATATCCCAAACAACAAGGTCCCCCAAGACCAATCCCTGGGGTACACCACTCATTATAGGTCGACTGATTGAGGTGACTTTCAATATTTTAATTAGGTGGGTTCTATTATTGAGCCAGTTTGCTACCCTCTGGTAATATATGGCTTATCACATAGTTGAGAGAGAGTTTATCTATTATACCCGAGTGGGGAATAGTATCAAAGGCTTTTGCCAGGTCAAGGTAGGTGATGTGCACAGTCTTCCCCTCTTCCATGGCTTTGATGACTGTCTCAAAGAAGTCGACCAAATTTAGCAGGCATGACCTGCCCTTGATGAAACCAAGCTGTGTGGTATCGAGGTTTCCATGATAATTCAGTCCATGGCCTTGCAGATCAGCTAGTTAGTCTGATGGGTCTATAATTTCTTGGATCGGTGGATGCTCTGCCTTTGTGCAAAGGGATGACAGTGGCTGTCCTCCACTTGACTGGGACGAAGCCAGTACTCATGCTTTGGTTGAATAGGGTGCCTAATGGGCATGCAAGTTCCTCTCTGAGTTCATGTAGGATGCAGCCTGGGATGTTATCTGGTCCCATGGATGCTGTATTTTTTGCCTTTGAGAGGGCAGTGATGACTCACTCTCTGGAGATAAGGGGAGGGGGGCAGGTACTAGGGATGTCCTGATTTACTGATGGGGGGGGAAGAGGGGGGAAGTTTTCACTGAACCTGTCTGCCATCAGGTTGGCTATATCTATGGGGTTTGTGTACGTGGTGTCCTTGACCACAAGTTCTGAGCAGATCTGGGTGCTTCCCTTGAATTTGCAGACATATGCAAAGAAAACCTTGTGATTGTCTTTAGTAGATGTGGCCAGTTTGGACTCGAAGTTTGGAGGATTTTACTAGTGCTCTTGTTTGCCTGTTCAGACTAAGGAGAGATTGCTTCCAGTTAGGCACCTGTTCCTTCTTGGTCCTGGACAGCAGTTTTTTCCTTTTATTATAGAGTTTATTTATTGCAGATGTCTACCAGACAGGTTTACTCTTCCTTGAGGAGAGGGATTTTGTCCTGCCAGATATTCCTGATCCTCACATTAGGAGGCTGTACAAGCATTCCTTGTTAATCTATCATGCTCCTTTGCAAAGCATATATAACTGAAAAGAAATGGTGTTAGAGTGAGCTGTCTGTGAGGTGGATGCCCCTGAGGAGTGTGCTTAGTGTCTGACTGGCAAACCATGCTGCTGCTTTGTTTTTTTCTTTTTTTTAATACAAATTCCCTGTTCACACTCACTTTTCAGTAAACAAAGTGTGAATGTCAAATGAAGGAGATCACTCTAGGAAATAATGTCAGAATCTCACTGCTGCACATTATCTGGAAACCAGCATCAAGCTATGGGCTGTTTCTACCTATGAGGTCAGGTTGTGGTGACTGCACATATTTAGGGATAGAGGCCAAACATTCTATTCTGGATGAGAGGAATGTGCACCATTTCTTCACATACACATTTGGCACCTCCCTCTCTCCACCATTTCCCCATGTCCCAGTGCTTTTATCAATCTCTATAACAAGGCAAAGAGGAGAGAGGGCTATCCCAATACAGTACTATCATGATAGTTGGAAATCCTTCACCTTTTTTCGGATTGAAGCCATACCCCCCCAAAAAAAAAAATAAGGCATACAGTGACATCAGTGTGGTTCATGCACACCTACCTTCACCACAGATGACTGGCATGGGCTTCCTCTTCATGTCATCCACCTGAGTTAGCACTCCTAGCCTCCCCTGGGGGTTGCAGCTAGACAGACCCCCCCACCCACTGAGATGGGTGCTGTTCATTCCCATTCTCCTAGGTGGTTTTACTGGTCAGCACACCTACTAGTTAAACCACCCCAGTCTCATAAGCTGCATTCAGTGATCCATTCAGAAAGTACTGGACCGCTGGGAATAAATGGCACAGTATGCTCTCCTTCTAGGAATGACAAGAATGTACAGCTGATAATACAGAACCAAGATCAAACTTCTGAAATAACTGTACATGTAAGGCCAATCTTTTTTTTTCTCCTTCTGAACGTGACAAGAAAATGTAACCAGGATCACCGGACCAAAACCGCTCTTCTCCTTTGGTGACACAAAAACAGAGTAAAAAAATCAATAGAATCAGTCCTCTTTTTTTTTTTTTTTTTTTTTTTTTTTTTTTTTTTTTTTTTTTGGTTGAGAGAGACAGAAATGGATGGCTAAACACTGAGCCTGAATGAATACCTTCCAGTAAAAACAGTCCTGTAATGTTAGCAGCCTTCATGCTCAGCTATATTCTAGAAAAATGATGTCAAAGCACACAAGACAAACGTGTGTGATCCCACTCATATATTATGTCATCAGTGGGAAACAGGAGCCTAAACCGAACTTAAGGAATGACCATGACAGTGTGCAAACTTCCTGCTTCTTCAGGCTTTACCAACTTTCCCAAGTGCTAAACAGCAGCAGATGATGTTCTGTGGCACACACTGGCACCCTGTTCCTGTCACAGAGGTTTACCTCTGAGTATACACAATGTCATCTGAACTGCCTGACCAAATGAAATGGAAACAATGTAACATATACATTTAAAATCTATCAGATATGTGGAACAAATATGTGATGGGACCTACCTTAGTTTTAAAACAGAAGTCTGAACTAAGATGAGAGACAGTCATCCCAGAGACCTTTTCTAATATGGGACATTCCACGATTAAAAATGCATCATCATTACAGTCATCTGAAAACACTGATGTTTATATGGATAGAAGTTATTTAAAAACAGGATTATTGCATGCAAGCTCCTAAGTGGTTAACAAGCCACACACTTAAAAGAACGTATGATATCTCACCTTCTTTTCCAGCACTGCGAAGTAGAGGGATAGAACCCAGACAAAAAAACCCAGAAAGCCAAGGTACGATTAGCAGCTTGACTAATGTAACAGCCAAATGGCAGAGGATGGCAGTAAGCTGTCAGTGCCAGCTCACCTATCCTGGGGAAGAGACATGTGGTTTCACTACAAATGCTCTCATTGACACTGTCAGTGGTACAAGCCACCTCCATAACTACCTGGATGACAGTCCCCAGGCTGGCTCTAATCTTACTGCTGGGGATAAGGGGGGTGGATGAATGCATTCGAGACCAATGGGACGGCTCAGTGGTTGGCAGGCATGAAGGCAACAAGCTTAGAGAAGAAGGTATTCAGTCTTCATTCTCCTAGTCACAGGTCGATTTGTTTCACTTGTGAAACTAAGAAAATCAGTCACTGCTATTTGATGAATAAAAAACAGTTTCATATAACTCTGATGCCAAAAAAGGGGTCATGAAAACAGTAATGTAGTTTTAAATCAATAGACACAGCACAATGAAAAAATGTAGAAGCACTACAATGTGAGGATACAGTGCACTTTGGCAAACCATTGTCAAGGCTGAAAAAAAATCATCCACCTTCTTGTGGTATATGTGGCAACACAAACTGCCAACACTTAACCAACCACACTGACTTTCACAAGGGCAGCAGTAATTCAAAACAGCTCAGGATGTGTTACTGTCAACAGCTGTCCTTCAGTAATCAAAAGGTTTTCTACACCGATGTACAAATATGATGTACACTTCAACAAAGCCATAAAAGTATACCTCCATAACAACTTCTACACAAACTCATGTTGGCAGGTAGGGACTGAAGTGAAAACAGCAGCCTACACAATACACGCACAATATGCCAAATGCCATGATGTTAGTGATCACTACACAACAAACAACTGGTTAAACCCTATTATGAGACACTCTGCTTCACTCTGCAGGGAAATCCATGTAGAAGATGAGATGCTATCAATACTGAAAACAGAGCCTGCAGAGAGGAACAGGGAGGGACAGCATGAAGGCAGAAGAATTTCTTGTATGTACGACTGCTGAATATGAGTCACTACCTCCCAATCCTGCCAAGTGGAACTACAGATAAGTTCTCGGAGGCTACTCATATTAAACTCTAAAATACTGCATTTGGTTTCTTACTTGTTCCTAACATAGTACGGCAATACAACAAAGCAGAGTGTTAAGGCTCAGGTGATTTACACACACAAATTACAAAAGCAAACAGAATGAGGAGCTGTAAACACATGTTGTCAAAAGGTGGCTGCTTCTGAGACTAGCTGTGTACTGAGAGTCCCATAACAACACCTGCAGCTTCTTCAGAAGGACCACAAGCACCATTTAACAGAATACCAAGAAAACGTTGTCCAGAACTTACTTTGCTTTATAAGTGTAGACATTCCTACATAAGTTGTACCCAGTAGATAAGCAGGATTTCTGTTAGATTAATATAATCTGTAAAGCTGACCAAACAAATGCCTGTTCTCGGACCACCATGTGATTGAATGAGTGAAAAGGGTGGCACACTTATATACAGTCATTCAGTCCAATGGAGATGGGGTTAGATAGTGCATCTGTGAAACGATGAACGGCCTCACACACTGTCTATCTACTGCCAGCTGTCTCTCTGCCATCCAGTAGGTGTATGGGGTCAATAGTTGTAGTTCTGCATGTTACCAGATTGATTTGATTTGCATATCACACAACATTTGATATTACATTCTGTAGTCTGGTTGATATATGTGTGGAGAAAGTACTGAGACACCAGTGTTGCAGTGCTTGGGGGGGGGGCAACACATGGCTGTACTGTAAATATGCAAAATAGTGTGTGATAGGGCCTTCAGTTTGTAATGTTTCCACATGTAATGTCATGTCATAGACAAGAAATGGACAGTAAACAGCAGTTAATACATAATAATATTTAGTTTTCCATAGCGCGGCAGGTAACTGGTTTGCGTGATTGTTAGCAAGGTGTATACACATGTGAGATAGACAAGTTTGTGCATAGCTAAGCAGTATGCAAAAGCAAGCCTCACTGCTACTGATAGTATTGAATCTATGAAACACACCTGCTGTTTCACAGATTCTGTGGCAGCACATATTACTGCATTGATACATTCCTTTTTGGGGCCAGATGATACTGGGTTCGAATCCATTTGTATGTAATATGTCAAAATACTTTTAACTACAGACTAATATTGCAATGACATGAATTGTTTATAGTAAATGTGCTGCTGTGTTGGCATAATGCAGTGGTGTTAAATGGCATTGAGCAGAGGTAACTGCAACTGTTTGCTGCTGTTCACTATCGCTGCATGTTGGTGCACAATGCACACCTCTGCACAAACATGGAGCCAAAAAGTGAAGTGATCCATTACCTTTGCAGCAACTTATGTATATTATGTGTGATTCTATTTTTTGACCAGATTAAACAGGTGAAATTGGGTAGATAGGACAGTGGTGAAATGAGGTGCAAGCAGGGGGAAGAACAAAAGGAAAGCAGAGCAGGAATGTGCAGGAGAGAGGTAGGAAAGAACCATAGCTATACATTTCTTTAACAGTGTAAAGTGATCATATGTGGAAAATAGAACATATATGGAAAATATTAACTGAATTTGGACTGTCACCTCCAGAGAGAGGGGTGACCACAAAGAAATCATATTGCATAAAATAAAAGGAAGCAGTTCGGGCACACCAAAAGTGGCTCACTAATACAATAGTTTATTAAAATAACAGATTGACACAAGCGCTTTCGCCCTGCTACAATGCAAGTCTTTGCTAACACAATAGTTTATAAAAATAACAGATCAACACAAGCGCTTTCACCCTGCATTGTAGCAGGGCAAAAGCGCTTGTGTCGATCTGTTATTTTAATAATCTATTGTGTTAACGAGCCAGTTTTGGTGTGCCCGAACTGCTTCCTTTTATTTTATTTGGTTTTATTTTTTGCTGTTGTTCCTGGTATTCTGAATCATGTTGTATAGTCAATTGGACCGAAGCAAGTGTGTCAAGAAGACACATGTGCGAAATGGCGAGCTATATATGGGATGATTTTTTATTTATTTATTTTTTGTGGGATAGGTGCCCATTTATTTTTTTGAGAGCGAGAGGAAAGTTGGGGAAGGGACATAGGTATATCTGGGTCAGGTAAATTAGGTAGGTAAGAAAACGACTGCAGACAGATGAAACAAGAGACAGGGATGGTGATGGACACAAAAGGTTGGGGGACACCATGATTGGGGGGAGGTTGGGGACATCCCAAACCCACAGTTGTCAAGCTGGGTGACAGTGAGAATAGAGTCCTCACCCACTGGACTGCCATCACTATCACCTCACTCTGCCGCTGGCTGGAGTGCTTGCTATCATCTTCTCCTCCTCCTAGTATTACACAAAATGAAGAGAGCTGCCTCTCCAGCTGGTGTGACCCACAACCCTATACAACATTTCTGACAACTCTGTGCAGGTGACAAAATCACCATTTCCGCCCCTGCTTCCAGAGGGTACCACACTGGACCAGCCTCTGGGGCAGGTCTACCTGAGGATACATGTAGTGCAAGGGCCGCAGAGGCAGTGTTGCCAGGTTGGCCCCAAGACATGCTGGGCATCAGTGCTGGAGGTGATGTGGGGTGGGGGGGGCAAGCAGATCCTGTGGGACAGGCCTACCCTGCTGTGCTGTGGAGCATTTAGTGATGTGGTTCACATGGATGACATTTATTTATTTATTTATTTATTTTACATTTGTTAACCGTCTGACTCTTATATTATATTTTTCTTTTCAGGCCCGGGAGAAAAAACCCACAGAGAGAATAATAACTATTACATGCAATGCAAAAAGTAGTATAAGACACATTTCAATGACACATAATAAAATTAAAATAAAATAAAATAAAAATTAATTTTTGCAATAAAATAAAACAAAATAAGAAAGTATTCATAAAAGAAAAGAAAAGAAAAGTAAAAAATGACAAACAGCATTTTTTATAAATAATATGAAATAAAATAAAAAAGAAAAATAAGGGTTGGGGTGAGAGAAAAAAAGAGATACGATTAGTACCTTCATATGTCACATACAATGCATTAATACAATTATTTGATTCTGTTATCATAACTTTTACATTTAAGACGACCACATCCTAACAGATGCACACTATACTACAGATTGCAGCAAGTGTAATCCTTGGCATTGCATATATTGCATATATGCATGTTCCAGTTATACAGATTATAGTTTACAGCAGGGTATTTGTACCATTGGTATAGGTTTTACTATAATTTGAATATTACTGAAGAATTAACACTATTGTATGGTTGGAAAGTGTGGTATTTTACTTATTTTATTTTACATTTGTTAACCTGGGTTGTCTGTTTGGGCCAAAGGCCCTTTTTCAGCAGAGGCCTGGGGAAAAAAGCTCCACATTAAAAGACATGTTATAGATACATTAAGGTGTTTAAACAGCATCACAATACATAAATATTTGGGAATTACACATTTACAGTTGTATTAACACAGTACAAATGCAGGGAACCAAATAACATTCATTAATAATAATAATAATAATAATAATAATAATAATAATAATAATAATAATAATAATAATAATAATAATAATAATAGTTAAATAAATTCCATGGTATAGAGTTGTGGTTTGAATCACAATACACTACATATATAGTATCTTAGATTATTTTGCAGTACTAATTAAGACAGCTTCAGTAATATGTAATATATGTCATTACACAGTTGCATGGTAAACCATTTGTAACTGGAATAGTGATAGTACTAGCTTATGTCTTGGTTTAAATTGTAGCAGTTATTTAACTTGATTGGGTCAGTATAGTTGAGTATGACTGGGAATTTAGTAAATAAGATGGGCATAAGTAAATGTGCATTTTCTGATTGTCCTAGCCTGGTTTACAGTCATAGCACTGCCAACTTTGTCTCAGATGTTGCCTGATGAGGTTTTTAAAGGAGGCATTAGAGAATGTGTTTCGTATGCTAATGGAAAGGGTGTTCCATTTTTTGCCACTGTATTACTGTATAGTGAGTCACCAAAACTATTATTGTTGTTGGAGACTTGTAGTAATAATTTGCTTGATGATCGAAGAGGCCCTGTGGCCGAGTGCTGTTGCACTAGTTATTGAGGGCAGAACACTTATTGGGGAAGTAATATAAAGAGTGGCAAAGGCAAAGCTGATTATAAGTTAGTAGGTTGGGCAGTTCAAGCCAGTGGAGCCGGTGCAAAGCAGTACAGTGGTGGGATCTATATGGGCAATTTGCAGCAAAGCTGGCAATTCTGTTGTAACAGGCTTCTATTTTGCTTAGGTCATTTAAAATAATTGCAATTACATTTTCAAGGTTACCTGGATGTACAGGCAGTTGTGAAGGCAAATGTGAAGGCCATGCCAATCCAGACCAGCAGAATTATACTTACAGGAATATATCACATGGTACATCCACAGTCTTACATCTGATAATAAATGTGATCATATATAGATAAATAACTGACACAATACTACTGTATCAGTCCTCATGCATATAATTACTATCAGCTCCACTATCTCAAGTGTTATAAGTAACAGTGACTATAATGAGAAGTGAAACAACAGTAAAAGTGTATGGAATACCCCGTATTCAAACCCAGGACCATATGTATGGCAGACCTACACTGACACCTGTTGCCACAAGAAGGTGAATTAACACTTGTCTATCTTTCAATTCATTGCTATAGACTGCAATGTCATAACAGTGAAAAAAAGGTTGCACTCCTTGCACTGGAACCCAGGACCATCTGCACTCCAGGCCTACACTTACACCTGCTGCCACAGCACTAGTTACATGACATTCCCTACGTTACTAATCATTGTTAAGATCTCACAGTTAACCACCATGCACTGCCACTAGCAGGTTTGTGCTATGTCCATTAGCATTAATTGAATGTACTGTATCCAGTTTCTATTTTTGGCTGTCTGGGTCCTGTCTGTTTCCTGGGGGATCCAGTTGAACAGTTTGTGCATTGCTGCACTTCATGCAAATGAGATAATTACAGCCAAACCCGATTTCCTCTGTTCCCGTGATTGCGCTAAGCACCACATCATGCAATTATTGGCACCCCAAAAAAATTAGACAAAGACGGGCAGAAAAGGAGTAAAAAAAGAGGCAAGTAGTTGAAATAAGTAAAATCAGTGTATGACATACACACAAGAAAATGATGGTTCACATCAGATATGTCTACATAGATCTGGATTTGAACTCTCACTTCAGTGTAACTTCAAAACACAGGATGGGTGCCTTTTTCCCCTTTGCCACACAAACAGCTTTGCAGTAAAGAACTGAACTTAATCTGTACACAACCAACTGAAACAGCATCTACAGTGATAAACCATACAAGCGTTATTTGTACATTTATTATTTTCGGATGTAGTGCACCTAGTGATCACACAACTTGTCATGATTACTGCTTGCAAATATACAACTTTGTCTTAAATTTCTGTGTTTGTTGGCCATTCTTCATTTATATGACCAGTGATCTGAGACTTAGTGTATAAGCCATTATATACCATTGTCCTTGAAATGTGTGAGGATATTAAATGGAAATAATATCATATGCAGTTGCCAACAAATGAAGGGTAGGTTGGATGGTAAAGAACACAATCTGTGAATTGTTTGCTGTTTGCTTACATTTACAACAGTACATGTAACACTTTGTAAATCTAACCTAATGCACCTAGTGGAAGTAAGGCAGCAAGCAGTGCTGTTTTTTTTTTCCTTCTTCCAACCCAACCACTAATCATTCACAGTTGCAATCCATTAAAACCAAACATTGAGGGGAGTGTCTGCACTATGTTAGCATCTCCTACATGGATCTAAGTATTTTGGATTCAGCAGTTCTAATGAATTCACACCTCATTTGCATCTTTGAAACCACAAGGCACAGCGAAATGCCACTTGTAAAACCACAGCAAAAACATGAACTTCGCTGTAAACAAGATCACGGTTCCACAAATATCATGAAACTGCCAGCTACGATAAAAAAGCCTTTATTCCACAGTAATAGTAAGAACTGGTTAAGCACTTTCATCTACAGGTAGTAGACTTCTAAACTAGAAATTGTCCTGTATTACAACAATACAAATCCTGTAGCAAGCACGAAGCAACTCCAAATAACAGGACAGCTGGATTCAAATACAGTTAGTCTCCTTTATTTACACAACACCACGGAGATGGAAGAACTAAGGTTTAGCACTTTCATCTAGATAACTAGACTTCTTCAGAACATAGATCATATGAATTCACCCAGTTATATACATACAAAGCCAGCCCGGGGTGTTTTTCATGATAGCAGACCTCATTTAGTTAATACATGTCCATTAAGAAAAAAGAGTTCCTTTACTCCCCCTATGGCTAAAACAATAGAAGCCTTTGAAAACGTGATCTATAAAGAAATTTATAAATTATACAATAAGCATAAGTATAAAAAAAGTGATTATTTGCCATCTCAACAGGTTCACACTATTTTAGATACACTTTGTGAACACAATATTAGGATCATGACAGCAGACAAAGGGGGAGGAATAGTACTGTACGATCAAGAAAAATATAGTAACAAAATGTTTGAGATATTAAATAACAGCTTGCAATATGAAGTTTCCTCATTAAATCAAGTAAATATAGCGCACAGCAGAATTGACTCCTATCTGGAAGAATTTCTGCTCGACAATAGAATAGACGAAGAATTATATAGATATTTAAGGGTTGAATTTCCCATATTGGCAACCATAACTGGGATCCCTAAGGTACACAAAAATTCTTTAGATCCCCCTTTTAGACCTATTATCTCGGGGAGTTCGAGCAAAACCTTAAATTTTGGTAAAATTATTGATAGTAGATTAAAGCACATATATAATACAGTACAACATATTATGAAGGATTCATGGGAATTCTTGGGAATATTCAAGACAGATATATGGAGTCCTGAAGTCATATTTGTGACAATTGACATACAGGATCTTTTCTCATGTATCCCCAAGAATGAAGGACTGAATAGCTTTATTAATAGCTTATGTAAGTATAGTGGGTTGGACCAAGAGGAAATTTCATTACTCACTTCGTTTATGGATATAATACTAGACAATAATTATATCTACTTTGAAGGAGAATACTATAGACAAAACAATGGTGTGGCGATGGGGGCAGCTTGTGCCCCGATGTACGCCAATTTAGTACTCCTGGACTGGGAGGGGCAATTCATTCATAATTCCATATGGATGAAGAACATCAAAACATATGTCCGTTACCTTGACGACATCTTCCTATTATGGGCTGGTGATGTTGAAGATCTGGCTAGGTTCATAGACTATATTAATGGTACGACCAGCTACCTAAAGTTCACATATCAGTTTGACAGTAGTGGTATTAATTATTTAGATGTGTACATATATAATGATGGGTAATCCTTCCAGTCTAAAATCTACAGGAAGGATACATATAGTAATGGGTATTTACATTTTGGAAGTGCACATTCGTATAAAGTCAAACGTAATATAGTCAAAGGACAGTGTATAAGGGCGGCTAGAATGACATCAGTAAGGGAAAATATGGAAAAGGAATTGTCCTTCATAGGGAGATTATTTATAGAAAAGGGCTATCCAGTGGATATGATTAGGGACATCACAACATATGTATCACAAGAATGGGGTAAACAATATATACCCCTTCTTGGTATAGGTATAACAAATAAGAAAGAGAGAAATGTTAATGGTGACAATTATAAGAAAGCCTGCATAGTTAAATATGGAAAATATACAAATGAAATAAAGGACATCATTACTAAAAATTGGAATATATTAACAAGTGATTTAATGATAAAAGAGAAGGTACCTCTTAGACCGCAATTTGTCTACAAAGCAGGCAACAGTCTGAAAAGAATTATAGAAATAAAATACAATCATAATAAATTGGATAAAGTGAAAAAAGTAGGGACAAAAAAATGCGATCATTGTAATTACTGTAGGTATATATTTGAAGGTATAAATGTTACTTTAAATAATGTTACATATACTAAAATTACATTCAGACATGGGAATTGCTTGACAAAACATTTGATTTATTTGGCTATATGTGACACATGTCAAAGCTATTATGTAGGGAAGACTGATCGTTTTTTTAAAAACAGAATCTATGATCACATATACTGTATTAACAAACAGGATACTAATAATGCTTTGTCTCGTCATATTATTAATAACCAAGGATGTCAAGGATTTAAGTTTGCTATACTAGAGGTGATAACACCTAACCCTAGGGGGGAAACATTAAAGCCACAGTCAGTGAGAAGGAGATTAAATGGCAGCTACGACTTGACGTAGCCACACCCCCTGGTTTAAATGAAGTTATTCCCACTAAACCTTTAGTTAGGACATAATATCTAATAGCCTATAACTAATAGGATTATTCCAATAAAATGATGAACTATTTATCATTTATATTTATCTCCAACATTATAAATTTTCTATATATGTGTTATTATTGCAGGTTTACTTATATTCAATAGAATACATGTTAATAGGATGGTATACTTAGTCTCAGATTGATAGCTTAGATAAGACAAGGAATGGGTTAATAGAATATCTAGTAGTTTTGGTTTTCTGCTATTTTGGTTCTCTGCTGTTTTTGTATTTTGTATTTTGTAATTTTTTAATACATATCCTTTGATACATATACATAAGACAATATATGTATAGAAAAAAAACTTTGTACATGGAATATTATGTTTAGAGACACGTGTTTCATGTAGGAATTTTTGAACTTTTAAATTTATAATATACAGATAGTAACTCAGTCATTGGTGACAAACAGATATAGTTTATCTTAACTACATTACAATGACTGTAGGTTTCTTAGTGTGTTAGTTTTTAATATTTTAGCTATGTGTTTTTAACTGTAACATCACAAAAAAACCTCCTCTATCTTTAAATTTTGATAGTAATGACATTTGCATTTATAATTGAATAATTGAGGTAAAGGGCGGGCTTTGTATGTATATAACTGGGTGAATTCATATGATCTATGTTCTGAAGAAGTCTAGTTATCTAGATGAAAGCGCTAAACCTTAGTTCTTCCATCTCCGTGGTGTTGTGTAAATAAAGGAAACTAACTGTATTTGAATCCAGCTGTCCTGTTATTTGGAGGTAGTAGACTTCCTCAGAACACTCTAAAATTAAAAAAGCTGGGTTTAAATACATAAATTCCTCCAATCAGATTACATAATTAATTGTAGTCAATTGTCATTTAAAGTGCTCAGTGCAGTAATAACTTATATATATATATATATATATATATATATATATATATATATACATTTCTCCTTATACAATACTGCTAAAATCCAATAAAATCACTTACTCATAAAATATGCATCTAATGTAAATACTTTTTCACTAATTTATTTTTGCTTCTAATACTGGTTTAATGGAAATGCTTTCATTAATACCAGGATAAACAGTTGCATTTAACAATATCTGCCATTTTATCTCCTTCTCACCCAGTTTTACCTTTATGTTTCCAACCCTAGGGTTTGATTTTACTTGCTCTAGAATGGCAAACTTAAAACTATCACAGCTTGGGCTTCCGACTAAATGTCTATGCAGTGCATTTTTGTGTCTTTCTTACTTATGCAGTAAAAGTGGTCATAAATCCGATTTCTTAAACATCTGTCAGTTTTTCCCACATAGTAACAAGGACATCTGACGCATTTAGCCAGATATATCACATGTTGGGTCCGACAATTACCCTTCTTAAATGTAATCTCAGTTTGGTTAACATCCCCCAATTTTAAGCTCCTGTCTTCCAGTATAGCAAAGCATTGGTTACATTTTCCACACTTACTAGTACCTCCTACCACACCCTTCTCATTGTTGACTATAAGCCCACCTTCAAATTTGCTTTTTAAATTCCAACCTCTCTTAAATACAAATAATGGCTTTTCCCCTAGTTTCTCCACTACCATAGCGTCACTTCTCAACATATTCCAATTCTTACTTATAATTTCTTGTACGTCTTTACTCTGTTTACTATACTGTACTATACATGCTCTTTTGTAATTCTTAATGGGTTCACGCGTAATCAATCCACTAGGGGCATTGAAATTTGTAACACCTAATAAGGGTACATATTTTTTGCCCCATTCTTTCTGGACATAACTACTGATATCACTTGTGAGTCTAGAGGGGTAACCCTGTCTTCTAAACATCTCACTAATGATTTTTAACTCCTGCACCATTTCATGATAGTCGGACATCATATGTGCTGCACGGATGCACTGTCCTTTAAAAATGCTCCACTTCTGCCCCATGGGATGGCAACTTGAATAGTCTAGATAGGCATTACTAAAAGTATCTTTTCTGTAGATCTTAGATTTAAACCCTGCTGGGGTTGAATATATGTAAGTGTCCAAATATGGAATTCCTACTTTACTAAAGCTATGGGTAAACTTAAGATACTCACTAGCCATGTTTAAGTCATTAATAAAAATGTCCATCTCCTCTATAGTGCCATTCCATAAAATAAAAATGTCGTCCAAATATCTTACATAGCAACTAACATACTTAAACAGTATGTGCTTGAATAAATACTCCTCTTCCCAATCTAGAAGAACAAGGTTAGTGTATATGGGGGCACAAGCTGCCCCCATAGCTACGCCCCTAGTTTGTTTATATTCTCCTTGGAAATAAATGTAATTATGACTTAAAACTATGTCCATAAATTCTGTAATAAGTGTTACTTTATCCCAACCAAATTGTGTATGTTTCTGAATACTATTACTGAACCTAATAATACCATCTTCCTTAGGAATACAAGAAAAAAGATCTATGACATCTATGGTTAAAAAAATAATATCTTCCTTCCATAATTCTGGTTTTAATCGACTTAAAAAGTCCCAAGAGTCAATAATTATATGGGGTACCCTTTTGTATATTAATTTCAACCAGTTGTCAATAACCTTACCATACGGAAATGTTTTGGATTTACTCCCAGAAATTATGGGGCGAAAAGGTGTATCAAGTACATTCTTGTGGACTTTAGGAATACCTACTATTGTAGCTAGTGTGGGAAATTCAGTTTTTAAAAACTTATACAAATCTGTATCAATTCTCTTCTCTAATAAAAATTCTTCTAGAAATAAATCTATACGATGGTAACAAATGTTTAATTCATTAAACGAGGATGTTTCATAATTACCAGAATTATGCAATATATCATATATCTTGTTCATATAGTCATTTCTATCATATAAAACAATGCCGCCCCCTTTATCGGGTTTCATAATACAAACATTGTTATCATTACAAAGTTCATTCAAAGCAGCATATTCTTCCTTATTCAAATTATATTTTATATTGATATTTTTGTGATTTGCAAAGTATTTATATAATTCATCAATGACTACTTTCTCATAATTTGCTAAGGTGTTGTTCATAGGGGGTATGAATGCGCTTCTTTTCCTAGTTTCACATTCAGTAAAATTCCCCTTCATTCTGAAAATATAAAGCTAAATTTAGTTTCTGTAAATATAGTTTAAATTCCACTATACAGTCCATTAAGTTGACCTTAGTATTTGGGGCATACTTCATCCCTTTTGAAAACAGTGAAAAATGTTATTTTTTTAACTTAAAATATGTATAGTTGAAAATATTAAAATCACCTAAACTAAACTTAACGTCATTATGTTGAATGATTTCCTGTCCTGTGTCCACCTTCTCTGGTTGTTCTTGTTGGGCCACCTTCTGTTGTAAGGTGAGGTCTCTCGATTTACAAATACCCTGCCCATATCATCTTCCCTGTGTCCTCCTTGCTATCCCTGATTTGTTTCTTCTAAAAAATTATTCATTTCTCCATTCTTTCCTATTATGTAAATTTGTGTCACCCCTAAATCCACTAGTCTGTCCTTGTTTATCAAAATGGCAACTTCCAATGTTAGTTTGTTTAGTCCACTTATATACTTGTTTTTTTCATAATGTTCAATATACCTTTTCATTTTATTGCATTTCCTATCATACTGTTTATAACTGTTCTTTTCAGCCCATACATATTGTTTATTGTATAAACTTTCCCATTCACTAAATAACAAATCTTTCAGTATAATCTCATTTAACTGTTCAACTTCTAAAACATTCTACTTAATTTATTATCGTTACATTTTATAATGAATTCCATAAACTTGAACCCAAATCATTCAAACATTTGACTACATTCAGTGATATTAATTTCATTTCAAGTCAATGCCCATAGGTTGCTTATAGAAGTGCTTACCCATGGGAACAATTTTAAGTTCAATACATCTTTTTAGATACATATTGTCCAACTGAAGTTGTCCCTTAATGATACCCAGCTTCTTCCCAAAGTCAAAAATGTATTCTTTTAAAGGTTTGTCGGTACCACTATGTTCCACACCTCTAGCGGTGTCATGCTTGCTGTTTCCATTAAACTGGAAGTCAAAATTAGCTTTGAAAAA